>NC_142798.1:85600691-85850469 GCF_049724085.1 Artemia sp. Qi Xiang Cuo | reverse complement strand
TATAACACACAATAACAATAATAATAACACACTGTGTGTTATTGTGTGTTATTGTGTGTTATTGTGTGACAATAACACACAATAACACACAATAACACACAATAACACACAATAACACACAATAACACACAATAACACACAATAACACACAATAACACACAATAACACAAAATACACACTAAAACAAAATTACACAAAAATAAAACACAATAAAACACAATAACAAACAATAACAAACAATAACAAAAAATAACAAAATCTAACATTTTTATAATAAAACAATCAAAAAATATAGAAAAAATAACAAAATAATAAAAACAATAACACACAATAACACACAATAACTATATATAAAAACATTTAACACACAATAAAACAATTTCAATAACAATAACCAACAAACACACACAAATAAAAAACCACCAACACAATTAACACACAATAACACACAATCACAAAATAACAACAAAAATAACACACAAACCAAATCCCAAAAATAGAACTAAAAAAAATCACCCTAAAAATAGTTATTAGAACTAAAAATTCCACAAACTAAAACACAATAACACACAATAACACACAATAACAAACACTAACACAAGAACACACAATAAAACACACAATACCACTTTTTTGTTATTGTGTGTTATTGTGTATCAATTATTTTGTGTTATTTTGTGTTATTGTGTTTTATTTTGTATATTATACAATAACACACAATAACACACAATAACACACAATTAAAAAAAAATTATAAACAAATTAAAAACCACTAAATACATATCAAAAAAATGCAAACACACATAAATAGAATAAAAAACAATATAAAAACATATAGATATAAAAACTAAAAAAAACACACAATAACACACAATAAAAAACTAGACCAAGATAAAACACACACAAACACAATAAAAAAATCAAAAACACACAAAAAAACAAACAACAACAAAAAAACACAAAAACACACAATTAACACACAATAACACACAATAACACACAATATACATATCAATAACACATAATAACATTGTTATAATAACACACTATAATACATAATTGTTATTATAACACACAATAACACACAATAGCTACTACATATATACACACACACTACACTAATAACACACAATAACACACAATAACACACAATAACACAATAATACACAATATACACACACATAATAACACGTTATTGTTATTGTGTGTTATTGTGTATCAATTATTGTGTGTTATTGTGTGTTATTGTGTGTTATTGTGTGTTATTGTGTGTTATTG
Source organism: Artemia sp. Qi Xiang Cuo (assembly GCF_049724085.1). NCBI lineage: Eukaryota > Metazoa > Arthropoda > Branchiopoda > Anostraca > Artemiidae > Artemia > Artemia sp. Qi Xiang Cuo. The sequence continues at coordinate 85,849,191 of NC_142798.1, read as the reverse complement.
TGTGTTATTGTGTGTTATTGTGTGTTTTTGTTTATACACATTTTGTGTTTGTTTGTTATTGTGTGTTACCACACATTGTGTGTTATACACATTGTGTTATTGTGTGTTGTGTATAACACACACTAACACACAATAACACACTGTGTGTTATTGTGTGTTATTGTGTGTTATTGTGTGACTCTCACACCCCCTAACACACACTAACACCCAATAACACAACATAACACAAACGAACCCACAATAACAAAAACACAATCACACTAACACACAATCACCCCATCTCAAACACACTCCATCACACGCAAAACCAATAACCAACAATAACACCCACTCAAACAACCTAACAAACAAACCCACACACGAACACACATTCCCACACAATAACATTGTTATAATAAAACATTAACAAACATTTGTTATTATAAAACAAAATAAAACAAAATAAAACAACATAACACACAATAACACACAATAACACACAATAACACAAAACCACACACAAGCACCCACTAACACACAATAACACACACAATCCCCCTGGATTGTTAGTGTGTGTTATTTGTATCACTTATTGTGTGTGATTGTGTTTTATTGTGTGTTATTGTGTGTGATTGTGTGTTATTGTATGTGATTGTGTGTTATTGTGTGTTATTGTGTGTTCTTGTGTGTTATTGTGTGTTTATTGTGTGTAAGAATAACACACAATAACACAATAGAACACACAATAAAACACAGGATTTGGTTAAGTTAGGGGGGTCTTGTTATTGTATGAGTGTGTTATTGTGTGTGCGTGTGGGTTAGTGTGTGTTCGTGTGTGTATTATATCAAACTCTCCAACACAATAACACACAATAACACACATTGTGTTATTGTGTGTTATACAATATGTTATTGTGTGTTATTGTGTGTTATTGTGTGTTATTGTGTGTTATTGTGTATTGTGTGTATATTGTGTTGTAACACAATACAACACACAATAACACAGTAACACAATAACACACAATAACACACAAGAGCTATATATGGTGTTATTGTGTATTACACACAATATTATAGTGTGGGTTATTGTGTGTTATTGTGACTTTTTGTGGGTTATCATTCACACAATAACACACTATAACACACAATAACACACAATAACACAATATACACAATAACACACAAAAACACACAAAAACACACAAAAACAATAACACAATAACACACAATAACACACAATATAATATTGTGTTTAATACACAATAACACAATAAATAATTTTTGTTTTTTATTTAAAATAATAATATTTTTTATAATAACACACAATAACACACAATAACACAATAACACAATCACACACAAAAACACACAAACACACAATAACACAAAATAACAAAAAAACACACAATAAAACAAAAAAACACACAATAACACACAATACACACACAATACACACAATAACACAATAACACACACATACACACACAACACACAATAACACACAATAACACACAATAACACACAATAACACACAATAACACACAATACACACACACATACACACAATACACATGCGTGTTATTGTGTGTTATTGTGTGTTATTGTGTGTATATTAGTGTGTTATTGTGTGTGTTATTGTGTGTTATTGTAACAACACAATAACACACAATAACACACAATAACACACAATAACACACAATAACACAAAAACACAATAACAAAAAAAAACACACAATAACAAACAATAACTATATATTGTGTTATTGTGTATTATACATAATATTATATTGTGTGTTATTTTATATTGTGTATTATATTGTATATTATATTGTGTATTATTGTGTTTAACACACAATAACACATAATAACACACAATAACAAAATTTTTTTTTGTTTTAGTTAATAACTATAAATATATATATATAACACACTAACAATATAACACACTAACTACCAAACACACAATAACACAATCTAAAACACACAATAACACAATAAATCAAAAAAACACCAATACTAAATAACTCAATAAACCTAACACACACAATCCCAATCTAACACACAATCAATAAAACAAACACACAATAACACAATAACACACAATAACAAAAACAAACAAAAACACACAATAACACACACAATAACACACAATAACACACAACAACACACAATAACACACATACACACAATAACACACAATAACACAATAACACACAATAACACACAATAACACACAATAACACATTATTGTTATTGTGTGTTATTGTGTATCAGTTATTGTGTGTTATTGTGTGTTATTGTGTGTTATTGTGTGTTATTGTGTGTTATTGTGTGTTATTGTGTATACAACATCATGTGTGTATTGTAGTATTATCACAATAACACACACATAACACACTAATAACACACAATAACACAGTAACACATATAACACACAATAACACACAATAACACACATATATACTATGTGTTATTGTGTGTTATTGTGTGTAATTACACACAATATATACAATAACATACAGTGTTATTGTATATTATAACATATAATATTGTCAATATTGTTCATTGTGTAGTTATTGTGTGTATTGACATTAATAATATACAGTATAATAACACATCAATAACACACAATGTGTTATTGTGTGCTAACACATCACAGCAACACACGATGATCACACAACATATGACACAACAACTACAGTGTCACTATAATGTTACACAGTACACAACAATACATAACACATACACAAATTACACACACACACACAATAACACACATGATAATAATAATATTAATAATAATAATATGTGATGTAATAACATTAATAACACTACTAATAACACACAATAATACTAATAATAACACACAATAACACACAATAACACACACAACAACACACAATAACACACAATAACACACATAACACACATAACACACATAACACACAATATACACACAATACACAATAACACACAATAACACACAATAACACACAATAACACACAATAACACACAATAACACACAATACACACAATAACACACAATACACACAATGTTTTGTTTTTTATTGTGTGTTATTGTGTGTTATTGTGTGTTATTGTGTGTTATTGTGTGTTATTGTGTGTGTTATTGTGTGTTATTGTTACAACACAATAACACACAATAACACAAAATAACTCACAATCACACAATAACACAATAACACACAATAACACACAAGAACAATATATTGTGTTATTGAGTATTATACACAATATGATATAGTGATTTATTTTAGCTAGTTTCTTTTATTTTATCGTCTATTCTTTATTTGTTAAGGTCCAACACACGCACAAAAACTCAAAAAACCGCCATCACCATGAGTTATATTTAGTGAAAAAAACCTCAAAACCCCTCAACACCCCTACACACACAACACACAATAACACACACAACACAACACACAATAACACATAATAACATACAACAACACACACAAACACTACACAAAAACACACAATAACACACAATAATACACACAATCACACAATAACACACCATACCCCACAATATAATATTGTGTGTAAGACACAATAACACACTACATAGTTATTGTGTGTTATTGTGTGTTATTGTGTGTTATTGTGTGTTATTGGGTTTTTTTTGTGTTTTTTTGGGTGTTATTGTGTTTTTTTGTGTGTTTTTTTTTGTGTTTTTTTTTTGTAGTGTGTTTTTGTTTTTTTTTTTTTTTTTTTTTGTTTCTGTGTTTTATTGTGTGTTTGTGTGTGTTCTTGTGTTATTTTGTGTGTTATTGTGTGTTATTGTGTTATTCTGTTTTTGTTTAATTGTTATTGTGTTTGTGTTTGTGTTATTGTGCGTTATTGTGTGTTATTGTGTGTTATTGTGTGTTATTGTGTGTTATTGTGTGTTAACACACAATAACACATTGTGTGTTATTGTGTGTTATTGTGTGTTATTGTGTGTTACACACAATAATACACAATATAACATACAATATAATACACAATATAAAAGATCACACTATATTTTATGTTTTTGATTAATCTCGATACCTTGAATGAGTTATTGTGTGTTATTGTGTGTTATTGTGTGTTATTGTGTTATTGTTTTTTTGTGGGTTATTGTGTGTTAGTGTGTTTGTGAGTGTGTTCGTGAGTGGTTACAATACAAATAATTAAAACACACAATAAAACACAATAACACACAATAACACACAATAACACACACTAACACACAATAACACACCTTGTGTGTAGTGTGGTTGATGGTGGGTATTGTGGGGGAGTGGGGGGTCTTGGGGTTTCGTGTTTGGGCTGGTGTGTGTTTGTGTGTGATTGTGTGTTATTTTGTTATTTTTTTCTATTTTGTTTTATTCTTTTTTAATTTGTTTTTTTTTTTGTTTTTGTGTGTTTTTGTGTGTTTTTGTGTGTGTTATTGTGTGTTATTGTGTGTTATTGTTGTCTAATTATAACAATGTTATGGAGTAACACACATATACAACCCAATAACCCACAATAAAACACAATAACACACAATAACAAACAATAAATAGTTTTTGTGTGTTATTGTGTGTTATTGTGTGTGAGTGTGTGTTATATGTGTGGTTTGGTGTGGTTTTGTGTGTGTGTTTTTTTTTTTTATTGTGTGTTATTGTTTTTTTTTGTTTGTTATTTTTTGTTATTTTTTTTTATATTTTTTTTTTTTTTTTTTTTGATTTATTTATTCTTTGTGATGTTTTTTTTGTTTTTGTTTTTTTTAGATTTTTTTTGTTTTTTTTTTTTTTTGTTTTTTTTTGTTTTTTTGTTTGTTTTTATTTGTTTTTGTGTGTTATTGTGTGTTTTTGTTTGTTTTTGTGTTTTCTTGTGTTTTATTGTGTTTTAACACAATTTTGTGTTAGTTTTGTTTAGGTTTATATAATAAAAAGATTTAAAAATCAAAATCTATTTATATAAATATTACTGTATAATTTGGGTTTTTGAGGTGGGGGTAGGTTTTTGTATTTTGGGTTATGGGTTGGTCGTTTTGGGTATTGTGTGTTATAGTGTGTTATTGTGTGTTATTGTGTGTTAGGGTGTGTTATTAACACGCAATAACACAATAACACACAAAAACACACAATATAATACACAATATAATAACACAATAACACACACGAACACACAATATAATATTGTGTGTAATACACAATAACACAATAAATAGTTATTGTGTGTTATTGTGTGTTATTGTGTGTTATTGTTTGTTATTGTTGTGTGTTAGTTTTGTTTATTGTGTGTTTTTGTGTTATTGTGTGTTATTGTATACATGTGTGTTATATGTGTTATTGTGTGTTATTATACACACAATACAAAAAAATAAAAAACAAAAACAAGAAATAAAAAAAAATAACACACAATAACACACAATAACACCCAATTTAAACCCAATAACACACAAAAACACACAATAACACACAATAACACACAAAAAAACACAATCACACACAATAACACATAATAACACACAATAACACACAATAACACACAATATATAGTTTTTGTGTGTTATTGTGTGTTATTGTGTGTTATTGTGTTTTATTGTGTGTTATATGTGTGTTATTGTGTGTTATTGTGTGTTATTGTGTGTGTGTTTTTGTGTGGTTTTGTGTGTTATTGTGTGTGTGTTAGTGTGTGTTATTGTGTTTTTGTGTGTTTGTGTGTGTTATTGTGTGTTCGTGTGTGTTATTGTGTGTTATTGTGTTTTATTGGGTGTTAACACAATATTGTGGTCTTGTGTGTTATTGGGGGTTCCAAACACACAATAACACAATAACACACAATAACACACAATAACACACAAAAACACAATATAGTGTCTAACACAATATATTGTGTTATAAAATCCAATAACACAATAACACACACTAACACACAATATAAACTAGTGTGTGATTGGGTGTTAGTGTGTGTTATTGTGTGTTATTCTGTGTTATTCTGTGTTATTGTGTTATTGTGAGGTATTAACACACAATAACACAAAATACAACACAATATAACAAACAATATAAAAAAAAATATAATAACACAATCACACACAATAACACACAATATAATATTGTGTGTAATACACAATAACACACAATAACACACTAACACAAAATAACACACAATAACACACAATTGTTGTGTGTTATTGTGTTATTGTTATTGTGTGTTATTGTGTTTTTGTGTGTTCTTGTGTTAGTTGGTTGGATATGTGTTTTTGGTTGTTTTAGTTTTTTTTATGTGTGTGTGTTATTGTGTGTTATTGTGTGTTATTGTTTTTTATTATGTGTTATTAATAAATATATAAACAATTTTGTATAAATATTAATTTTGTGTTATTGTGTTTTATTGTGTGTTATTGTGTGTTATTGTGTGTTATTGTGTGTTATTGTGTACTATTGTGTGTTATTGTGTGTTATTGTGTGTTATTGTGTGTTATTGTGTTATTGTGTGTTGTGTTACACACAATAACACAAATAACACACAATAACACATGTAACAATAACACAATAACACAATAATACACAATAACACAATAACACACAATAACACAATAACACACAATAACACACAATAACACACAATAACACACAATAACACACAATAACACACAATAACACACAATACTATTTATAAAAAATTTTTAATATATTTATTAATAACACACAATAACACACAATAACACACAATAACACACAATAACACACAAAAACACAAACACACACAAAAACACACACAAAAAAAAAAGAACAAACAAAAACACAAAAAAACACACAAAAACAAACAAAAACACAAAAAAAAAAAAAATAACACAATAACCAAAAATAACACATATATTATAGTATATAATAAATAACAATATAAAACTATATACATACCAATCAAACAATATATACAAATATAACTAACAAAAAAACAATAATTAGTAAAAAAAAATGATAATATATTACTTAATAAAACACACTAACACACACACAAACAAAATAAAACACAATAACACAATAACACAATAACACAAAATCAAAAACAATAACACACAATAACACACCACAACACACACAATAACACACAATAACACAATACCACACAATACAACAATACCACACCATAACACATGGGTTAGTGTGTGTTGTTGTGTGTTATTGTGTGTTATTGTGTGTTATTGTGTAATAACACACAAGTGTTATTGTGTGTTATTGTGTGTACTTTGTTGGTTATTGTGTGTATTGTGTGTTATTGTGTGTAAAACAATAACACAATAACACACAATAACACACTGTGTTATTGTGTGTTAATATAACACAACACAAAACAGAACATAACACAACAATACAAGTGTGTGTATTGTGTGTATTCTGTGTGTTATTGTGTTTTATTGTGTGTTATTGTGAGTTATTGTGTGTTATTTTGTGTTAGTGTGTGTTATTGTGTGTTATTGTGTGTTATACACAATAACACAATATTGTGTATATTGTGTTATTGTGTGTTATTGTGTTATTGTGTTATTGTGTGTTTTTGTGTGTTATTGTGTTATTGTGTGTTATTGTAACACAATAACACACCATAACACCCACGAACACACAATCACACAAAATAACACACAATAACACACAATAACACACCAACACACACAATAACCCACAATAACAAAATAACAATAACACACAATAACACACAATAACACAATAACACACAATAACACACAATAACACACAATAACACACAATAATACACATAATAACACATAATAATACACATAACACACATTGTGTGTTATTGTGTGTTATTGTGTGTTATTGTGTGTTACTTGTGTGTTATTATGTGTTATTGTGTTTTTATTATATAACAATAAAAAAAAAAAAAAAAAAATAATACACACAATAAACACTATTGTGTGTTATTGTGTGTTATTGTGTGTTATTGTGTTATTGTGTGTTATTGTGTGGTATTGTGTGGTATTTTGTGTTTTTGGGCGTTATTGTGAGTTTGTGTGTTTCTTTTGTGTTATTGTAAACTAATAAAACACATAATTGTGTTATTTTGTGTTATTGTTATTAATATTTAATAACATCAATAAATCTCTATTGTGTGTTTTTGTGTTATTGTGTGGTAGTATGTGTTATTGTTTGTTATTGTGTGTTATTGTGTGTTAGTGTGTGTGAATTATATAAAAATAACTAAAAAAAAATACACATAATAAACACGATAAACAAAATTTTGTTTTATTGTGTGTTATGGTGTTTTATTGTGTGTTTGTGTGTTAGTGTGTGGTTTTGTGTGTTATTGTGTGTTCGTGTGTTTTAGTTTTCTTGTATTTGTTTGTTTGATTTTGTGTTATTTTGTTTTATTTTGTGTTATTTTTTTTTATTTTGTGTTATTGTGTTTTATGTTTTATATATATATTACAAGTTATATATATTAAAAGTGTTATTGTGTGTATATTGTGTATATTGTGTGTTATTGTTATTAATATTTAATAACATCAATAACACTATATTGTGATTTATTGTGTTATTGTGTGTTATTGTTTGTTATTGTGTGGTATTGTGTGTTATTGTGTATTAAAATTCAAAATACACGACACAAGAACAAACAATAACACACAATAACACACAATAATATTTATACAAAATTTTGTATATATTTATTTATAACACACAATAACACACAATAACACACAATAACACAATAAAACAAAATAACACACAATAACACACAAAAAAAAACAATAACACACAATAACACACAATAACAAAAAAACAAAAAAAAAAAAAAAAACAAAAACAAAATAAAACAAAAAAACACACAATCACACACAAAAACAATAACACACAATAACACACAATAACACACAAAAACACAAAATAACACACAATAACACAATAACACACAATAACACACAATCACACCAAATTGTTTTTTTTTTTTTTATTTTTTTTATTTTTTTTGTTTTATTTTTATATCATTCAAACACACTAAAACAAAATAACACACAAGACCACACAATAACACAAAATAACACAAAATAACACACAAAAACACACTACAACAAAATATTTTTTTATTTATTTTATTAAATCTTAATAACAATAACACAAAATAACACCCAATAACACACCATCTCACAATATGTAATAATAACACACAATAACACACAATAACACACAATAACACACAATAACATTGTGTGTTATTGTATATATTTGTTATTGTGTGTTATTGTGTGTTATTGTGTGTTATTGTGTGTTATTGTGTGTTATTGTGTGTTATTGTGTGTTATTGTATATATATTGTTAGTGTGTGTTATTGTTTTTTTTTGTGTTTTCTTGTTTTTTTTTGTGTGTTATTTTGTGTTATTGTGTGTTATTGTGTGTTATTGTGTTATTGTGTGTTATTGTGTGTTATTGTGTGTTATTGTGTGTTATTAATACATATAGACACAATTGTGTATACATATTATTGTGTGTTATGTATTGTGTGTATTGTGTGTTAAATATGTATTAATAACACACAAAAAAACACAATAACAAACAAAAACCCACAAAAACACAAAAACACACAATACAATACACACAATAACACACAATAACACACAATAACACACAATAACACGAAATAACACACAATAATACACAATATTGTGTTATTGATGTTAGTAAATATTAATAACAATAACACACAATAACACACAATAACACAATATGTATTAATAACACACAATAACACACAATAACACACAATAACACACAATAACATTGTGTGTTATTGTGTGTTATTGTGTGTTATTGTGTGTGAGTGTGTGATTGTGTGTTATTGTGTGTTATTGGGTGTTATTGTGTGTTATTTTGTGGTATTAATAAATATATACAATATTGTTTATAAATTTTATTTTGTGTTACTTTGTGTTTTTGTGTGTTATTTTTTGTTATTTTTTGGTATTTTGTTTTATTGTGTGTTTTTGTGTTAGTGTGTTTTATTGTGTGTTATTGTGTGTTATTAATACATAACACATATATTATTGTGTGTTATTGTGTTATTGTGTGTTATTGTGTAATAAAACACAAGTGTTATTGTGTGTTATTGTGTGTTATTGTTATTAATATTTAATAACATCAATAACACAATATTGTTTATTATTGTGTTATGGAGTGTTCTTGTGTGTTATTGTGTGTTATTTTGTGTTATTGTGTGTTATTGTGTGTTATTGTGTGTTATTGTGTGTGATTGTGTGTTATTGTGTGTTATTGTGTTATTGTGTTAATAAACACACTAATAATTGTTATAACAATTGTTACACACAATAACACACAATAACACACACACTACACACATAATATAATGTATTGTGTGTTATAATACACATATTGTGTATACACATATAACAACAATAACAACAATTTACACAATAATAACACACAATAATACACACAATTGTTATTGTGTGTTATTGTGTGTTATTGTGTGTTATTGGGTGGTATGTGTGGTGAGTTGGTGTTAGGGTTTTTTATTGTGTGTTAGTTTGTTATTGTTTTTTGTGTTTTTTTTTCTTGTTTGTTTTTGTTTTTGTTTGTGTTTTATTTTGTTTTTGTTTTGGTTGTTTTTGTTTGTTATTTTGTTGTTAGTGTGTGTTATTGTGTGTTATTGTTCACACAATAACACACAATAACACACAATAACACACAATAACACACAATAACACACAATAACACACACTAATAACACAATAACACACAATAACAACAATAACAACAATTTACATATAACACATATAACACAATATACACACACAATAATACACAATAACACTGTAATAACACACAAGTGTTATTGTGTGTTATTGTGTGTTATTGTGTGTTATTGTATATTGTGTGTTACAAATAACACACAATAACAACACCAAATAACAATTGTGTGTTATTGTGTGTTATTGTGTGTTATTGGGTTTCGATTGTGTATGTTTGTTTTTTTGTGTTTGCTTGTGTGTTTTTTTGTGTTATTAATACAAAATAACACAATTTGTTATTGTGTTTTCTTGTGTTTTTTTGTGTGTTATATTGTGTTAGTGTGTTATTTTGTGTTTGTTTGTGTTATTGTTACTGTGTGTGTTTGTGTGTTATTGTGTGTTATTGTGTGTTATTGTGTGTTATTGTGTTATTGTGTTAATAAACACACTAATAATTGTTATAACAATTGTTATACACAATAACACACAATAACACACAATAACACACACACTACACACATAATATAATGTATTGTGTGTTATTGTGTGTTATTGTGTGTTATTGTGTGTTATAATAACACACAATTTATTGTGTGTTAATAACAGAATAATAACACAATAACACAATAAACACAATAACACACTATAACACAATAACACACACTAAAACACAATAACACACAATTATTGTGTGTTATTGTGTGTTATTGTGTGTAATAACACACAATAACACACAATAACACAATAACACAATAACACAATAACAAACTATTGTTATTGTGTGTTATAATGTGTAATAACACACAAACTATTGTGTATAACACACATTATAACACACAATAACACACAATGTTATTGTGTGTTATTGTGTGTTATTGTGTGTTATTGTGTGTGTTATTGTGTGTTATTGTGTGTTATTGTGTGTTATTGTGTGTAATAACACACAATAACACACAATAACACACAATAACACACACAATAACACAATAACAATATAAACAATACAATATACAATAACAATACAATACAATTGTGTGTTATATACACACATTGTGTTGTACACAATACACAATGTGTTATTGTTATTAATATTGTTAATTGTGTGTTATTGTGTGTTATTGTGTAATAACACACAAGTGTTATTGTGTGTTATTGTGTGTTATTGTGTGTTATTGTAATAACACACGAACTATTGTGAATAACACACATTATAACACACAATAACACACAATGTTATTGTGTGTTATATTGTGTAATAACACAACATAACACAATAACACACAATAACACAATTAACACACAACATTGATAACAACTGTGATCCACACTTAACAATTTTAATAACAATATCCCAGTTTGTTATTGTTTGTTTTTGAGTGTGTGTTAGTGTGTGTTATTGTGTGTGTTATTGTGTGTGTTTGTGTGTGTTATTGTGTGTTATTGTGTGTTATTGTGTGTTATTGTGTGTTATTACAATCAATAACATATAACAATATTGTGTGTGTTACACAATAACATATGTTATTGTGTGTTATTGTGTGTTATTGTGTGTTATTGTGTGTTATTGTGTGTTATTGTGTGTTATTGTGTGTTATTGTGTGTTATTAACACACAAAATAACAATAATAACACACAATAACACACATTGTTATTGTGTGTTATAATGTGTAATAACACACAAACTATTGTGTATAACACACATTATAACACACAATAACACACAATGTTATTGTGTGTTATTGTGTGTTATTGTGTGTTATTACACAGTATAACACACAATAACATTGTGTGTTTTTGTGTGTTATAATGTGTGTTATACACAATAGTTTGTGTGTTATTACACATTATAACACACAATAACAATAGTTTGTTATTGTGTTATTGTGTTATTGTGTGTTATTGTGTGTTATTGTGTGTTATTGTGTGTTATTGTAATAACACACAAACTATTGTGTATAACACACATTATAACACACAATAACACACAATGTTATTGTGTGTTATAATGTGTAATAACACACAATAACACACAATAACACACAATAACACAATTAACACACAACATTGATAACAACTGTGATACACAATTAACAATATTAATAACAATAACACATTGTGTTATTGTTATTGTGTTATTGTGTGTTATTGTGTGTTATTGTGTGTTATTGTGTGTTATTGTGTGTGTTTTTGTGTGTGTTATTGTGTGTTATTGTGTGTTTTTGTGTGTAATAACACACAATAACACACAATAACACACAATAACACACAATAACACACACAATAACACACACAATAACACAATAACAATATAAACAATACAATATACAATAACAACACAATAACACACAATAACACAATAACACACAATAACACACAAAAACACAATAACACAAAATAACAAAAAAAAACAAAAAAAAAAAAAAAAAAACACAAAAAAACACACAAAAACACACAAAAACACAAAAAAAAACACTATCAAACAATAACACAATAACACAATAACACAATAACACACAATAACACAATAACACACAATAACACACAATAACACACAATTATTGTGTGTTATTGTGTGTTATGTGTGTTATAACACACAATAACACACAATAACACAATAACACAATAACAAACTATTGTTATTGTGTGTTATAATGTGTAATAACACACAAACTATTGTGTATAACACACATTATAACACACAAAAACACACAATGTTATTGTGTGTTATAATGTGTAATAACACACAATAACACACAATAACACACAATAACATTGTGTGTTATTGTGTGTTATAATGTGTGTTATACACAATAGTTTGTGTGTTATTACACATTATAACACACAATAACATTGTGTGTTATTGTGTGTTATTATTGTTATTTTGTGTATTAATAACACACAATAAAAAACAATAACAAACAATAACACACAATAACACACAATAACACACAATAACACAAAATATACACTCAATAACACACAATAACACACAATAACACACAATAACACAATAACACAATAACACAATAACACAATAACACACAATTAACCCCCAATTAACAAACAATACAAACCAATAAAAAACAAAAACAAAAAAAAAAACAAAATAACACACAAAACAAAAAAAAAACAAAACAAAAATAAAAAAAAAACACAATAACACACAATAACACACAAACAAACACATAAACAAACAATAACACAATAACATAACAATTGTTATAATACAATAATTGTTATAATTGTTATTGTTATAATATTATTGTGTGTTATTGTGTTATTATTACAATAACACAATAACAAACAATAACACAATAACACACAAGACAGTTTTTGTTATTATAACACACAATAACACACACTAACACACATTTACACACAATAACACACAATAAATTATATTATGTGTGTAGTGTGTGTGTTATTGTGTGTTATTGTGTATTAGTGTGTGTTATTGTGTGTTATTACACACAATAACACACAATAACACACATAACACACAATAACATAAAATAACACAATAATACAATATTGTGTGTTAGTGTGAGGTATTGTGTGTTATTGTGGGTTATTGTGTGTTATTGTGTGTTATTGTGTGTTAGTGTGTGTGAGTGTTTGATATTGTGTTTTTTTGTGTGTGATTTTGTGTTATAAAACAAAATATTGTTATTGTGTGTTATTGTGTGTTATTGTGTGTTATTGTGTGTTATTATTATAATTGTGTTATTAAATGTGTGTTATTACATACACAATAACATAACAATTGTTATAATACAATAATTGTTATAATTGTTATTGTTATAATATTATTGTTTGTTATTGTGTTATTACACAATAACACAATAACAAACAATAACACAATAACACACAATATACACATTGTGTGTTATTACACACAATAACACACATTTACACACAATAACACACAATACATTATATTATGTGTGTAGTGTGTGTGTTATTGTGTGTTATTGTGTGTTATTGTGTGTTATTGTGTTATTACACAATGTTAACACACAATTGTGTGTAACACACAGTTACACACAATAACACACAATAACACAATAATACACAAAATTGTGTTATTGTTATTGTGTGTTATTGTGTGTTATTGTGTGTTATTGTGTGTTATTGTGTGTTATTGTGTGTTATTGTGTGTTATTGTGTGTTATTGTGTGTTATTTTGTGTTATTGTGTGTTATAACACACAATATTGTTATTGTGTGTTATTGTGTGTTATTGTGTGTTATTGTGTGTTATTGTGTGTTATATGTGTTATTGTGTGTTATTATACACACAATATTAACAACAATAACAATGTGTTATTATACAATAATATTGTGTTATTGTGTGTTAATAAAACACACTAATTATTAAAACACACTAATAATTGTGTTAATAAAACACACTAATAATTGTGTGTTATTATGTGTTATTGTGTGTATTGTGTGTACACAATAACAACATATACACAATAACATAACAATTGTTATAATACAATAATTGTTATAATTGTTATTGTTATAATAATACACAAATATTATTGTATAATAACACATTGTTATTTTTGTTAATATTGTTTGTATAATAACACACAATAACACATATAAAACACAATAACACATAATAACCCACAATAACACACAATAACACACAAGACCACACAATAACTATAGTGTTTGTTATAACACACAATAACACACAATAACACACAATTACACACCCCCATAAGGGTTTTGTTAGTGTTTGTTATTAAAACTCACTGTATTGTGTGTTATTGCGTGTGTTTGTGTGTATAATAACCCACACTACATTGTGTGTTATTATAACATAACACATACAATACACACCAACACACAATGTGTTATTGTGTGTTATTGTGTGTTATTGTGTGTTATAGTGTGTTATTGTGTGTTATTGTGTGTTATTGTTGTTATAAAAACTATTGTGTAAATTTTGGTTTATTTTGTTTTATTGTGTGTTATTGTGTTTTATTATAACAATTATTGTGTGTACACAATAAGACACAATAACACACAATACACAATAACATAACAATTGTTATACACACAATACACACAATAAGTATAATAACACACAATAACACAATAACACACAATATACACACAATATATTTGTGTATTATACATATATTATTGTATAATAACACATTGTGTGTTATTGTGTGTTATTTTGTTATTGTGTGTTATTATACAATATTATAATACAAAATCTGTGTTATTGTGTGTTATTGTGTTATATTATATATTATTACACAATATTGTGTGTTATTGTAACATAATAACAATAACAACACAATTATTGTGTTGTGTTATTGTGTGTTATTGTGTGTTATATAATATTATTAATATTATGTTATTGTGTTATTAACACATTATTTGTGTTTATTGTGTGTTATGTATGTGTAATAACACAATAACACACAATAACACACAATAACACACAATAACACACAATACATTGTGTGTTATTATAACACACAATAAAACACAATAACACAATATAACATTGTATTATTGTGTGTTATTGTGTGTTATTGTGATTTATTGTGTGTTATTGTTATGTATGTGTGTTATGTATGTGTAATAACACAATAACACACAATAACACACAATAACACACAATAACACACAATAACACACAATACATTGTGTGTTATTATAACACACAATAACACACAATAACACATTGTATTAACACATTGTGTGTTATTGTGTATTGTTATATTGTGTATATGTGTGTATATTATATACAATAACAGTGTGTTATTGTGTGTATTGTGTTATTGTGTGTTATTGTGTGTTATTGTGTGTTATTATGTGTTAATTGTGTGTTATTGTGTTATAAAACACACAATAACACACAATAACACACAATATAATAACACACAATAACTGTGTTATTGTGTTATTGTATACACAAGGTTTGTTATTTGTTATGTTCTTGGGTGTATGGTGTGTAGTGTATAACACAATAACAATTGTGTGTTATTGTGTGTCTATTGTGTATATGTGTGTATATTATATATAATAACACAATGTTTGTTATTTGTTATGTTATTGTGTGTATTGTGTGTATTGTATAACACAATAACAATTGTGTGTTATTGTGTGTATATTGTGTATATGTGTGTATATTATATACAATAACACACAATAACACACAATAACACACAATAACACACAATAACACAATAACACATTGTATTAACACATTGTGTGTTATTGTGTGTTATTGTGTGTTATAATAACACACAATGTATTGTGTGTTACACATTGTTAATACACAATATTGTGTTAGTGTGTGTTATTGTGTGTTATTGTGTGTTATGTGTGTTATTGTGTGTTATTGTGTGGCATAACACAATAACACACAATCATATTATAACAATAACAATTATAACAATTATTGTAGTATAAAACTTGTTATGTTATTGTGTATTGTGTGTTATTGTGTGTTATTGTGTACAATAACAACATTGTGTGTTATTACACACACTAACACAATAACACACAATAACACAATACTACACAATGTGTTATTGTGTTAGTGTGTGTTATTATGTGTTATAATAACACACTATAACACACAATATATAACAATAACTGTATTGTGTGGTATTGTGTTATTGTGTGTTATTTTGTGTTATTGTTTTTTATTTTTTGTTATTGTTTTTTATTTTTTTATTGTGTGTTATTGTGTGTTATTGTGTGTTATATTGTTTTTTTGATTGTTATTGTGATTGTTTGTGTTTTATTGTGTGTTATTGTGTGTTATTGTGTGTTAGTTTTTGTTTTTGTGTTTTATTGTGTTTTATTGTGTGTTATTGTGTGTTATTGTGTTTTATATATTTTTTTTGTGTTTTATTGTTTTTTTGTTTGTTTTTTTGTGTTATTGTGTGTTATTGTGTGTTATTGTGTGTTATTGTGTGTTATTGTGTGTTATTGTTTGTTATTGTGTGTTATTGTGTTATTTTGTGTTAAAATATAATAATAACAAACAATAACACACAATAACACACAATTATTAGTTTTTTTTATTAACACAATTATTAGTTTGTTATAATACACATACAATATAATAATAACACACAATAACACACAATAACACACAATAACACAATAACATTAATAACACACAATAATAACACAATAACACACATTTACACACAATAACACACAATAACAATAACACACAATAAATTGTTGTTATTGTTGTTATACACAAGCTTGTGTAAATTGTGTGTTATTGTGTGTAAAAGTGTGTTATTGTGTGTTATTAATGTTATTGTGTTATTGTGTGTTATTGTGTGTTATTGTGTGTTATTGTGTGTATTGTGTGTTATTGTGTGTAAATTGTGTTATTGTGTGTTATTGTGTCTTATATTATTATATTGTGTAAATTGTTGTTATTGTTGTTATACACAATATTGTGTAATATGTGTTATTGTGTGTTATTGTGTGTTATTGTGTGTTATTGTGTGTTATTGTGTGTTATTGTGTGTTATTGTGTGTATAATAACACACAATAACACATTCGGCGAGAAATTCGGCGAAAGAAACCGTTAATCACAAAAAAACGGAGGCAAGGGGATAGGTCTTAAAAGGGTCTCCTTTACCTACACAGATGACCTTCATCTGAATAATAGTGATAGAAAAAAATTCAAATTCTGAATTAGCTCCGCAAAATGAGTGAACAAGAAAATTTGAATTTTAACTCATGGCTGCTTTAGAGCCATGTAGATGTAAAACAAGCCAGTGTTCATACTTGTTTACAAATAATGTAAGCCCACGGATGACCTACACAGATGACCTTCACGTGAATAATGGTGTTAGAAGAAATTCAAATTCTGAAGTAGCTCCGCAAAATGAGTGAACAAGAAAATTTGAATTTTGAACCATGGCTGCTTTAGAGCCAGGTAGATGTAAAACAAGCCAGTGTTCATGCTTGTTTACAAAGAATAATTAAAAATACATGAATGTATTTTTTTTGGGTCGAGTGTCATTTGTATTGCTGGGGTGGACTCCCCTCGCACACGTTAGGTCCCCTAGTGGATAAATATCCGCGTTATTTGTGCTTATTAATTTTATGGGTTATTTATAATGATGGCAAATATCAGACTTAACATATTGCTTTTTTATAAACAGATACCATTCAACACAATTAAGAAAGGTCGTCAAAAGTCTGTCTATTGTTCTTACAAACTGCTTATTTGAAAATGTCAATTTTCTTTTTATGTTGATCTATTTATTTAAGAGCGAGAAAGGATGAGCATATGTAGGTTTTATTTTTGTAGCTAGACATAAGACATACCTTAGTACTTCAGTTTAATTAAAACTACGTTCAATGTTTTGTTACAACAAGCATCCTTGATTGCTATACTTTGCGCACCTTAGACTAAATTAGTCTATGTTACTAAGGATTTAATTAAGTTTTAGATGTCTTATTTTTGTTAGTGTTATCTCTATGCCCTATCAAAGGATAATAGAAAGGTTGGAACAGAAAATAACCAAAGGTAGGAAGCTCGTGGTCGACTGAGAACGACAAGTGGTGTTGGACCACGTCTTGTGGGAAGCCCGGGGAGGAACTCAAGGTCCCAGATTGTTTTTTGTAATTTTTGTGTAAACGACCGTAGGAAGGGATATTTTTCAGTCCTTCAAGTGTAAGAAATTAGTATTTTTATGCCAATCAGAGCCAGTCAAAACAATACTTAAAGGTTGAATAGAAACTTCTGTGAGCTAGTTAAGTTTTCGTTTTTTGGATCAGAATGCTTTGAAAGAGAAACAGAGAGTTTACTTTCTTATAGCCCAGAGGCAAAAAAAGAGAGAAAAGCTTTTAATTTCATTATATTATATCTATGACGTATGCTGTCCTACAGCTCTGTGATAAAAATTACTTTCAAAGAGAAACAGAGGCATTAATGCCTTTAGCTCCTTGACGAAAAAATTTAATTTCATTGGTTAATATATATAACACATACAATAACAGAGAGATCACCGTTCTATAGTTTTGTGACAAAAACTTTCTTTAATTACATTGTTTTATCTATGACATATCTTGCCCTCTGATTTTGTGACATGTTTTCGAAAGTCAGTCACGTTACATCTTACCTATACTGACTCAGGCCTCCTCGAATTTCTACGAAAATTCGACCCAGGTCCAAACAAAAATTGATGTCATCAAAAACAAAACAAAATTTTTTTTACTTATCGTTTAATTTCTACCAATAAGAAGACTGCAAGGTGATGACGGTGATATCTTTACTAATGGTTTTATACATGGATTAAGTCGAGGCGAAATCTCCTCTCTACAATGGGCATAAGTATTTTCTAAGACGTAGAATCCCTACTGAAATTGCCTTCCACGTGAAGATTGGAAAAAAAAAATTAAATTATGAAGAAAATCAATCAAAAGAAAATCAAATATGCCTAACTTGACTTAAAAATTCGATAATCTGACACTATTCATAGCTAGAGCTTGATCTGAATCGTGTTTTGCTCTATTTTTAGGTTTTTAGTGTTTAATCTTCCTTTTTACTTGCCGTTTTGTTCGTTTTTCTTGCTTAAAATATCAGTCAAATTCTTATTTAATTATTCTAATAATCAATTCATACTCAATTTTTTACTTTAATTATTTATTAAAGTATATTTTCTCAACAAGTTATTAATTAAAATTTAATTATCTCAATAAACTATTTAGAACCCGATAATTTATTTAAGTTAGACTAAGGTTTATGTTTAACTTGAAAAGACTGTGCTTCATTTAGTGAAAAATGTTTATTTTTGTCAATTTTTTTCCTGTTTCCCCCTTTTTTAGTTCATGCGAAATCTATCTGAGCAACATGTACATTAAATTACCCAATTCTGATATAGTGAATACTAAAGAAATTTCCTCTTGAAACCTATATTTCTTCACCCCCATTATACCCGTACAAATTTCCGCCAGTTTTCAGTATATTTTGATAAAGCGAATTTTTTTTTATTAACTGAATAAAACACGACTTGTTTGATGTGTTGGGTATTTTGAAAAGAATTTTAGTTTTAAAACTCTGCTATTCAGTAGGCTATATCCTTACATCTGACAGCTTTGTATAAAAAAAAAAAAATACCAGTACAGAAGCGTCTAATTATATGAAATATTTTATCTTAGTGCAGATTATAATTATTTTAGGCCTACACATTGCTCATGTATGTGTTTCTTACTCGAGTAATATATGTACTAATAGCCAACTATTGGTAACTATAACCAAACAACCTATTGGTACGTTTATATGTAGAATTTCACGTCGGATTTGAAATTATATCTCAATAATAATATGTAAAATTTTAAAACCATTTAATCAGTTAAGATATATGGATTGAAACCCTGTGTATGTCCAATGGCGACTAAGTAAAACCCACAAGGAATTCCCTATTAATGTGAAGGTGTTTCTCGCTTAACGGATTATAATAAGACTTTAATATATCATATTTATTCATTTAGTTCTGAAGGATTTGCTCAGACAATAGCCTTCTAAAAAGATATTGATGTCAGTTCTTCATTATACTTATATTCTTTGCTATGCATTAACTGGAATCTACGAAGGCAAGCATTGAAATCCTGCATCTAATGACCTTATTCGAAAAGCGAATACGAGGCACCAATGTTGACTCGTAATTACGGAAAATCCAAGAGAAGAACACGGGGAAACAAAGAAAAACACCTGTGTATTTTAGCTGCTAAGCCCACAACCCCAGGAGAACGTCCAAGCCAATAAACGGGGAAGACACTAGAAAACGAGTGGATAGAGGGGTCTCCACTCGCCCTTTCTGTGTCTCGTTCCCTCATGGTAGTATTGTTCGCGTAAAACAGTGTGGTTATGACGCTGCAACATGTGTTTCTTATACAGCACGGACTTGCATGAGCAATGTAAGCATGAAAAAAATATTGTAAAAGTAGACCTCAAACTTAATAATATAGGGTAAATTATGTTTATTTAATATCGATGTATCCGTTCTCAAAACAAATTTGAAGACATTTCTATTTTAAATTTTTAGATTTTCGTTGAGAGTACTAATATTAGTGTATTTATTTAATTCTGTCTCATAGCTAAGAAATTATAACCCAATTAATGCGTGAATTATTGTATGTGTATTTACTTCAAAGAACATGTGATTCTGCCGCGTTGTTTTTATTACAGGAAAGTAAATTGACACTTTTGTCATTGAGTATTACAATAAGCTGCCCAGTACAGATATGACCCAATAACATCTATTTTCATCATATCTCAACCAACGAAGAGTACTCACCATAACTCCAGGCAACTATCATCCCAGCTTCGTCTACGAAAACAACAGTTGCCCTCGATCGTCGTTTCTTCGACTGTGAACCATATTATGTATCAGGTAACACTATATTTGAACCTCAGTATCAAGTGCTTTAACGAACTATATAATCACATAAACGCTGAGATACCCATCGGTCAGTAAAAGATATAAATACGTAGATATCGCTGTTGATACTCACTATGGACCCCAGAATAGTTTTACAGTATAGTGATGATATTTGAAGCTAAACAGTATTAAACGATTTTTAAAGTTAAATGACACTTAAAGACATTTGAAGATATTCGAAGACGAAATCAAAGACAATTTTAAGTTTAATTCTGAGAACTCCATTGATCAGCACACGATAAACGATATTTAAATTTAAATGACACTTAAAGATATTTGAAGCAGAAATTAAAGACAATTTGAACTTTAACTCTGAGAACACCATCGAGAAGCACAAGATAAACGATATTTAACGATGCTTGAAGTTAAATGATATTTGACGAAGTTTGAAGTTGAACTTAAAGACAATATATTAAGAGAGTCACTATAGTATGACGACAACCCGTTTCAAAAGGCACAAATGAACAATTTTACGCGAGAATACATTCTCTATGTGCCTCAAAAATCCAAACATGACATGCTGAGAAGAAAAATACCAACACCTGTAGTGAGAAGAATCATTTCCCAGTTGACCATTAGAACAATATTCAACGGTCATTTCTCAGTTGACTATTAGAGAGAACTTACCGTGTGAAGACAACTAGACTCAAATTGTTCCATGAAGAAACCATAACGCAAGTGCTTCGAAATTTTTGCCAGGACAAAAGGAGTGAAGGACAGTAATTTACAACAGAAGGGTGTAGTACACTAAGGACACGAAAGCTGATGAATAGATGTGAAGCTATATGTGTTACTTCCTAATAACTTTGACGATTCAAAAATCCCAATAGTGAAAGTGTTTTAATGTCATCAGTGAATATGATGAACCAAATATTGTATGTTATAAATCATTCAAGTATGTACCACAAGTAGAATTAGGTGTAATATTATCATGTTATTCATTTAACGTTGTGTACATAGTATGTAGTACGTCATATAGACAGCAAAATAAAAAAAAAACTAATGTAAAAGTAAAATGGCCCCAACTTTGTTGGAAATATAAAAGTAATCAGTGTTAGATATAGAAAAAAAAAATCTTTAATATAGTAGCTAACCTAGAACCAAAAATAGTCTTAGTCCGGTAGACGAATTTTAGATAGGGATGTAAATTAAAATAAGAAAAATAATTGAAAAATTTTAAGCACTCCTAATGAGCAGTTACTAATGACGGGACGTCATTATTTGATGGGAAGGGTGATGTGCACCAGCAGTAGAATACCATATATTTAAAATACAAGATTCTTTCCTTCTAAAGATGATTCGGGCAGAAATCAAACGTCCCCTAATTGAGTTCAAATACCGCTTCCAAGAGTCTAAATTCATAATCAGCAAAAAGAAAAATTGCATTTCTAGCTTCAGTCAGACAACGGCGCTAGTCGTTCGAATTTCGCTAAGATAATTAGTAGCAAAAAAAATGCTAAGCACGATATTTCTAAGGAAGTTTAAATGGCAAAAAAAAACTGTGTGAACTCCTGAATCATCTGAAAAATCTTAAAGAGATTATTGGACGAAGATTTGCATCCATGGGTCACTTGGTCCAATGGCAGGCAGTCCCTACAGCGCAGGACGAAAGAGCTGCGTTTGGGAGTGGGGTAAATGTGTTTTTTAATTTTGAATATGAAGTGAGACTTAAAATGATTAGTACCGCAAATAATATCGGTCATCATTATTGTCATTGAAGTGACCCGTTGCTGTACAACTAAGCATGTAAGTTCAATAAATCTATTGTCTTTTTATATGTGTTAATTTCATTTATATGTCTGCGTTTAGTCCAATAGTAGGTAATTAGTTCGCAAGTCTCCAAGGTAAATGCTCCCAAAGGAATCTGATCTCCAGATAGCTCAAGAAAGAAGAAGCCACATTTGTATGTCCACATGTTCAACTTTCTCTCATTAATTGAGAGAGGTGTTAGCCTAGTTGACATAACCTCCAGCGCTATAAGTGGCACTATTGGAGAAATCTTCTATCGCCACAAGTAGCAAATCTTTTATCGCTACAAATAATAAGTTTTCACATTACTACAAGTAAAATCTTTTACCGCTACAAGCTCGTTGTTAAATAAAGGGAAAGACAAGGTACCGAGAAATTTGCAAAAGGGAGTATACAAAATTCCATGTTCTTGTGGTAAATATTATGTGGGAAGAACGCAACAGATTTTAGAAAATAGGCTACAGCAACACAAAAATGCAATAGATTGTGCTCTAAAACAAAACAAAACACCAGAAACATTTGAGTCAACTGTTGCAGAACATATTTATAATTTTCCTCATCACATTATTTTATTTGATCAAACAAAAATTGTTGATACGTATGTAGGACTTATAAAAAGTTTCAGAGGAATTATACAAATAAAAAAGATCATCTATGGGGGTATTAGTATGAATAAAGATGAAGGGGATTTTAGGATCAATTCGATTAATAATAGTTTAATTAAAAAGCAGGTAAAATTTTCAACCAGTACTATTTTTGATAATAGTTCGGATACGAATGATGACCTTGCGGACAAAGGTCAGACTTGGTTAAATGCTGGGAAAGGTAAATGAACTGCAGCTAAGCTTGCAAGCAAACAAATCTGTTCAATTTATAATTCAAACATTGGGTGATGAACCTGTGAGATCTATTTAGGGGTTATGGGACGGGGGTTAGCTGACCTTTTTTGTTTTAGTTTAAGTATAAATATATTCTCATTTTTGATAGATGTCAATTTATATTATGTGAGAAGGTGTGTCAATATAAACATTCGATTGTATACGGCAGTGAATGGAGTTTGTTTATTTAATATGTGAGTTTTCTTTTCCTATGTATTTATATTTTTTCTTTTGTTTTGTTTAGTATATTTTTTATGTTTATGTAAGAATTTTTTTTCCCTTGAGAAAGGCTCCCGGATGTAGGGCCGAAATATTCGGAGTATTTGTGTTTAATTAAATGTGTTGTATTCACTGCTTTATAGAAATTAAAACCCGTTTTTCTTGTTTAATTTTCTGACTATAAGAATATTATTAACCCTCAACTATGGGAAAATTATAAGAACGCGTAGAAAGAGAGCAAAGACTGATCACATCGACTCGAGTGAGATGCAAAACCTAAACCCGAAACTCCCTGATAACCTTTAAGCCATAGAATACGGGAGGACATGATCGAGCGAATGGGAGTAGACGTCCTAATTCGTGCCATGTCCATTCCCACCTCTCTAATTTTGTTTGCGTAAACCCATGCAGCTGCAAAGATAAAATATGCATGTCATCGGCGGCATGGACGCGCGTAAACAGTAAAAGCATGAAAATTTATAGTAAATCAAGGCCTCTCATAAAACCATGTAACCTACCTCATGTGTAGTTAGATAGTTGAAAAGTAAATGCTAGAGTAGTTGTGTGTTGAGTATCATTTAAAATATATTAAATGCTGAACATGTGCCAAATATACATAAATAGATAAGCATCAATCTTGAAGTTTTCATATTGTGTTATTTTTCTTATACACAGTAATTTTTCTTATGATTACTGAGCTTATCTCACAGTAATCCAGTGTTGTCGCAATATGCATGTAAAAAGCATGAAAATTGCTCTTATTCGTTGTATCTTTAAATTTAACTTTACCCATATTAATTTTAATATTGTTAGTATGACTAATCACGACTATTACTTCAAACAATAGTCCCTGTACAATATTCCATAAATCATGTATTATTGCCTTATGTGTTTTAACTTATGTAATTGTAAAGAGCATATGATTCTGCCTAGATATTTATATTCTAGGAAGTGGAGTAATCAGTTGAAATTCAATCATGATATACCAGCCCACAACACAGATACAACTTAGTAGCATCTACTCTCATCATTCGTCAACCACCGATAAGTACTCACCAAGGAAATCCCTGAAGACAATACCCTAGTGACGATCCAAATTACCAAAGCCTAGTACCAGATAACACTTCCTCAAGCAATATCGTCAAGCCAAAAACCCCACATATATGTATATATCTGAACCAATGATTATCTAGAGAACCACCCCTACCCAAGAATGTCGTAAAACAGCATAAATTACCGTCAAATAACTATCCTTAGACGGCAAGGTCCCAAACATTATATCCTAAGGACCAAGAATAACCCTGGAGTTAATCCCTCAAAGATTATGTATCTTAAGCCCCAATCAGAGACAATGTGTTGAAACAAGATCCCAAGTTTAAGTCTTGACCCTATTCAATCATTATTGGATGTTGCAAAAACAAACCATCCTCCATGAGAAGAAGAATCAAACATTAGCAATTTTGTGGGAAATATAAACTGTACGTGCTAAATTTTCCCAAAATAAAGTGTCAGAGAAGAGACCCAACCAAATTTTTATAGTCATAATCCCCATGATTAAGCTCTTAATGATTGTGTATCATTGAACCAGGAATCAAAGACAATACATCTAGCCAAGCACTAAGATCAAGTTTTGATCCTGCCATAGTTACCTTTACGTGTCGTAACACAGCCCTTTGTCCAAACAAAAGAAGGACTGAACGTGAACAATTTACGTGAACAATAGTCCCTGTACAATATTCTATAAATTATGTATTATTGCCTTATGTGTTTTAACTTACGTAATTGTAAAGAGCATATAATTCTGCCTAGATATTTATATTCTAGGAAGCGGAGTAATCAGTTGAAATTCATTCATGGTATACCAGCACGCAACACATATACAACATAGTAGCATCTACTCTCTTCATTTGTCAACCACCGATAAGTACCGACCAAGGAAATCTCTTAGGACAATACCCTAATGACGACCCAAGTCACCAAAGCCTAGAACCAGATAACACTGCCTCAAGCAATACCGTGAAACCGAGAACCTCACATATATGTATATATCTGAACCAATGATTATCTAGAGAACCACCCCGACCAAGCATGTCGTAAAACTGCTTAAAATTCCGTCAAATAACTATCCTTAGACGGCAAGGTCCCAAACATTATATCCTAAGGACCAAGAATAACCCTGGAGTTAATCCCTCAAAGATTATGTATCTTAAGCCCCAATCAGAGACAATATGTTGAAACAAGATCCCAAGTTTAAGTCTTGACCCTATTTAATCATTATTAGATGTCGCAAAAACAAATCATCCTCCATGAGAAGAAGAACCAAACATGAGCAATTTTGTGGGAAATATAAACTGTACGTGCTAAATTTTCCCAAAATAAAGTGTCAGAGAAGAGACCCAAGCAAATTTTTATAGTCATAATCCCCATGATTAAGCTCTTAATGATTGTGTATCATTGAACCAGGAATCAAAGACAATACATCTAGCCAAGCACTAAGATCCACTTTTGATCCTGCCATAATTACCTTTACATGTCGTAACACAGCCCTTTGTCCAAATAAAAGAAGGACTGAACATGAACAATTTACGGGAAACACAGACTGTACGAGTATGAGATCTTCCCGAGGATAAAAGTGCCCAAGAAGAGATACCCAGCCTAGTTATCAAGATACCCATTTTCTGTAATCAATTCCCCAAGGGATATGTACCTATTAAACATTTCAACAACTCTGTAACATCAACCCCTCGTGTATGACGTGACAAACAACGCACGGACAATTTTGTGCAAGTAGTCATACTTATGAACAATAAAAACGCTTATCACAAGCAACAAGTGCCAAAAAATGAAACACCACGAAGACAAGCCATAAAAAATTAGCCAACCCAGTAATAGATTGAATGGAAGCGTAAAATAAAGTGACGACGTATGTGAGTATTATAGACACGTAGAATGATGAAGTAAGTGTGAAGTTTTATGTATCCAACTTCTAACTTTAATGAATATAGAGAAAATTTTCATAAAACAGATGAAAACAAGTGCAAACAGCATTACCCCAGGGTTGCAATCAGACATTTGGTCAAAATCTATTAATGTATCAAACTTTTTTCTTGCAAATTATTTTAATTCATATATATCAGTGTGTTAAAATTTATATGTAATAAGATGCTCTTGAAGTCAGTTACTTATCGTATCAATATAGCGTCAGGTGGAAGTATAATCTAATATTAGAAGTAGTGAACGTGTACTCTCAGTAATCAGTACCATGTCAGGTAGTAGAATAATTGCAATGGCAGAAATTAGAAAATTAAAACCATGTAGAATTATTAGCATATCAGGTGAAGGTAATTTTAGTATTAGGTGGAGGAAAGTAATAATTACATACGTAATCATATAACCAAATGCGTTAGTCAATAGAAACTCTTTGGCCCTTTCGCCAAATAGTGTGAATAGGTGATGGACTTTTAAGTAATTTCTTCATATATGTAGTCCCATAAAGCAATCGGGAATATGAAAAAAAATATAAATCTTACTAATTCTGAGTTAATTCAAATAATAAGTACGAAGTTTAAATTCTTTTAAACAATGATGAAGGGAGATCAAAATTCAAAAAATAGAAAGAGAAGTAGTAAACACAACGATGAGGACATCGTTAACAAATGGAAGGATAATATGTAACGGGTTCAAATTTCAAAACCTCAAAATTTTTCAATTAAAGTTATTCAAGTACAATAAAATCACCCAAAATATGAACCTAAAAAATCGAGTAACCTACAGATCGAGTAAGGCTTTAGCGTCCAATTTAAAAAGTAGCAAAACAAATGTATCTTAATCGGACAAACTTTGTAAAAATCTTTACCACAGAAAATATAATAGCAATAAATAAATCCGCCTCTGTGTTACCAAATTTTACAACAAAGATTAGTATGACCAAATGTTACATGACAGGCGACCAACAATGTAGTGTAAATTTTAACATCTTGAATTCCCAAACTGTCAAGAGAAGGTAAAATTTCTCATACAAAAATATAGTCACCGGAGGTACAAAGTATTTTCGTGCAATTTAGTTGCATTGTTCTGAAAACTAAGTTTAGGATTATGTATTCCAATGTAACTAAGTTGTATTGTCCCTTAAAAAGTTTCACCGTGATAAATTATAAGCCATCTGGAAACTAAGTGACATGTCGTTAGCAATAAAATTACAAAAGTAATACTTTGTTTTGTCAAGAAAAATTCCAAAATGAAATCTCAGAGCTATAAATCGTATGAAAATTGAAGTAGCCAATTGGTGTATCCCTGTCCAATAGTAATATAGGAGATACGATGAACCAATAGGACAAATGTAACACATGTTTGAGCAACGCCTGAATATAACCTCTGGCGAAATTGGAGGGTATAGTTAGCAGAACTTAGCAGTTTTGCGCCAGTCTAGAAGGAGTTTTTAGAACGAGTAAAGAGTGAGTCTACTCACTCTAATAGAGTTTGAGAACAATCAAATGTAAGCAATCTAACTATTGATAATTCTTGACATTATTATCAGAACATTGTTAAAGCCATGTTGCATTGTACTTGCCTCAGTGTATAACATTGTCCTAGTGCCTATGACTGTGAAGTGTTATACAGATAATTTTGATATTCCTGAATCAGCTTTGTACCGCTAATGTGAGTAAAAATAAATACATTACTTTCTTAGTTTTATCTCTTTATATTAGTGTTTCTAAAGATAATCAGTCCTTTTGGCTCCAACCGCTCTCAGGGGAACCTGAATTCTTTTAATCTGATTTCGACTCAGTATGGCCATTAACATGTACTCTCCGTTTTACTCGCTATTTTAATCTCCCGCTACACGAAGCTCCCCTTCAAACTATGCTATAAAATACAAGAAAGATATAAAGAAAACCCTCTCATTAAATTATAAGAAAAGAAATATAAAAAACCCCCCCATTAGATCCGGAATCCAACCAAAATTGGTAAAAATATTTTTCTGATCTTAATTAGAGTTTCGACATAGGGGTAATGAAACACGCTGAATCTATTTTTAAACTTTATTTTCCTGCCGGACAAGTAGTTCGCAAGGAATTGCTAAAATCGGGAATTCAGTAAAAGTAAAAGATTTTTCTAAATTCGATTGTCGACTGGAGATGATATTTAGACGTAAACATAGCTGCTGAATCCATATCTGAACTTCGTCTTCTCAGCGGAATAGCCGTTTTGTCGTATTCCGTTGAAAACCCCATTTCGGTATCATTTTTTTTTACATTATCAAGCGGTTGATTAGGGATAAATGCTAACATGCTTACGCGTCTGGCAAAGACCGGGAATCTACAAACCCGATTATCTGGACCAAGAAGTCCAATAAATATTCCATTTTTGGGATCCCATCGAAATCTTGGGTCTTGTTTTTACTTCGACAATACGCCTATTTTTTTATTATTTTTTTAAATCCCACCTCCTCTCCTCTCCGTGACAACAAATTTACTTTAAGAAACAAATATAATTCTTAACTTTTATGCGTTACCTACACTTTTTTAAATATCAATTAGCAGCCGAACTGGACACACAATAAGTCACCATACACTACCTAAAACTTTTTTATTATAAAAAAACTTGCTTTAACCGTAGAAAAGGGTGTCGTTCCCCCACAGGAAACTCTTCTTGCGGTGGCTATCTCTTACCAACTCTTAAAACTTTTCCAAATAGAGACACGTCTTGCCCCCCCCCCAAAAAAGGAACTAAAACAAACTATTAAATTTAATAACAATAACAAAACCTAAAGAAAGATTTCTATCATTATAACTTTCTTTAACACAAGAAACCACCATAATATATACGCAAAAACAAAAAAAAAACATCGAAGAAAGTTATAATGATAACACTTTTTAATTTTACCTTTTCTTCTTTTAACTTTAAAAACAAATTCGGCTGCTATTTAACGACAATGCCCCTTAAGACCAAGGCGAAGTACTAAATTTATGTTTGGGGACGTTTCGCCATAGGGGCGTTTGCCAAGAGGAAATTATGTTATGGGGACGATTTTCACGGAAAATTTCGCAGACAAGCTGAATTTGTAACTATGTTTCACCAGAGTCGTAGCCAAAAACTTACCTCCCGACTTGAATGAGCTATTCCAGCGTCTTCAGAACCACCCCTGCCCTCGGAGACCAATTCTGGGTACATGGCCAAATCTTCCTTGTTCTTTTCAAGCGCTGTATCCACTTCAACCTCAGACTCGTTTCGTAATCGGCCTTTTTTCACTGACCTAGATACACATGCTTCAAAAGGGTTTTGCGGGGCTCCTGTAATTTGAATTCTGATTGCTTTTCCATTGTGTTTAGAAATTTCATGCCTTCTTTTCCACTCGTAGTCAAAGTTTGACCCACAGTCCATGCACGTAACCTTGTCTCTCACTTTCGGTTTATTAATGTTATCCAATCATACTTAACTTTAACAACTAGCCTACAATAATGTTGACAGGCTAAATCTGAACGACCTATCTGAGACAGACACAAATTATATGCGAGTAAGAACAGGTTTTGAAACAAAGCGAGTTGCTGCCAGTCCAGTCCTTTTAGGACAAAAATAATATGCGAGTAAGAACAGGTTTTGAAACAAAGTGAGTTGCTGCCAGTCCAGTCCCTTTGGGAATCATTTCACCAAAGACCTAACGGGGGTATGAAACCTGGTTTAATTTAAACGACCTTGTCTTTGAGTGAAATTCTTTCCAGGTGGAAGAAACACGACTCGGACTGTAACTGACTGAGATGAGCGCCCGGGACCTGGATGAGGCTAAAATAAACGACTGATACAACTTAGCAAGAGGCAGGAGGGTGTATCATCCCCCCATACCCCCCCCCCTTTGAGCCACCCCTGACCACGATCACTTTGAAATTTTCTATAGCTATCTTGTTCAAGAATACTTTCTAAAGGCTGAGCAACTTCAACACCTCTCTTTGTTTGCAATTGAATAGAATATGCATTGCCACTAAATACAATGATTGCCACTAGAATATTTTTGTAGGGTCTATTGTGTCGTCTTTGAATCTCATCTAGAGTTAAAAGATCTGCTTGTATTATATGCAGTGGGAAAAAGGCTTTAGTTTGTCGATATTGTTTGCCACAAAACCTGTGATTTTGATGTAGAGTGTAACCCTGTTTAGTTCCCAAATACTCTTTTGCACTTTTCAAAGTGCTGTTGAAATCACCACTGACGTCAAGGGCAACTTTAGAAAGTGTTGTGGGGGATCTTAGACTTCCCACTTCACCATTATTTTCATAGACATGTTTTACAACTTTAACCATATTGAACGCAAACACGTAGTGTAATGCCCGCTCCCCTTTTGCGCACTGGAGGGCGGTGCTTGTGACGGTGAGTTGATATCAATACGTCTTCGCTTTTGTCTAGCCACGACAATCATCGATGTTATCAAAAACGTTGCTGCTGCTGTTGATACTAGGAGTGCTAGTATTACCCAGAGGGATTCAAAATCTTTTTCTCCTTCTTTTTTAAATGGTGTTGTTGTTGTTGGTGTTAGAGGGCTGACACCTCTACTATATTCCTCTAATTTCTTTAGAATTTACTTATTGCCAATAAGACTTTTGGGGAAGTTTGATGTATTTAGAAAGTTGTATAGATTATTGTCAAATGATAAAAGTTCTTTACGATTTGTAACCATATCACAAATGAAATAAAATAAATAATAACTTTTTCCCTGAATTATAATTCGTTTCCCTGTGCTATCGACTTGAACTTGATGATTATTACCACTTTGCAACATTAGATATGTTAATACTCTTTCACTCTGTTCCTGATATGTGTGTGGCAGTAGGTTTCTATTAGATGTCACTATTGAATCAAATTCCTTCTCCTTTGATTGTATAGTTGCTGTTGCTGCAGAATCTTGAGATATTTACTTTTTCGGGGGGGGGGGGGTGGTGGGGATCAATGAAATTTACATTGACGGTGGGTCTATGACGATAAGGTCTATGTTTGTCCACGCGACGAAGTGCATCTTGAAGTAAAACTAACTTTTTATCAGCGGCAATATTTTCATCTTTAATGAATTTTCTTACATTGCACTTAAAGTGTTCAATTGGTGAAAGGACAAGTTCTATTGGAGTCAATTTTTAGTGTTTAGCCATCTAGAGAAAACTGTTTACAAGTCCTGTGATTATTGGCAGCAAAAGTGTAAAAAAGCTACCGCCTGCTTGAAGGAGACATTTTCTTTTAAAATCTTTTCCTTTGTTTTTGCAAGTCAAGGCACGTACAGTGGAACGATGTTGCTTTGTCTGTTAACTAACACCTTCTGGTAACTTTACATTGCCCTCGGTTAAATTTAAACAAAGTTCAGGTATTAGATTAATAAATCGTTTTTCAACACCATGTTTGAGTATGGTCTTCCTGAGTGGTGGTTTTGAAATGCTTAGAACGGAAAATAAGTGTCTATTTTCGTGTAGTTTCTTCAGTGTTATGATGGCAACTAATAGCCTTTTCTACTGTTATCCGTAAAGTATGCGGTAATTTCATTGTCAAAAATATCTGTGACAACAAGCAAATTCTTGGGTGTATTCTGATTAAGATCCAACAGAATGTACCCATAGGGCTTATTTGTAGCCTGACAGTACGCTTAAAGTAGAAATTTGGGAGCAGCGGAAAACATTAGCTTACTGAAAGTTATTAGAGAGCTTGAATTACGAACAACTTGATAGATAATATTGTAGGTGCAGTTCAAAGTAAGGGTCCTCTTACACTTGCTTTGATGAAACAGATTGTGTAGAACAATGGCAATGGAAATGTGTTCATGATGAGAGCGAACAGTAAACAGTTGTAGCATTTCCTGTGAGAATTGTTCAATGGATTCAGCTAAATCATCATAAATCAGCCATGAGTTTGGCTCAATACTATTGAAAACATCAAGTCCTCGTATGAATTGTATTGGAATAGATGTAGCAGCAGAAATAGCTTTTATTTGGTCATAAGACTCTTGTCGAATACTACAGCAAAAGTAATTTTTTTCGGTTTTTCCAAAAAACATTTTATTACAATTTTTAATTATTTTAGCTAAAACTGTCGTTTTCTCCGACACTGACAGACCACAGAGAAACAATCGGAATGGTGTTTTAAATTTATACATACTGCTGTTGATGGACTTTGAATACAACTAACTGTAAACCATACTTGTCTAATGAATAAATAATAATAATGTCCCCAAAAGCAACAGCATCTACCTAGTACGATATTTATTAGCAACAAGAACAACAGAATCATATTTTTTCTTTTATTAGCAACCCTTTTTGTACAATAAAGACAATAGCAAGAGAACAGAACAATAACAACAAATTCATATTTTTCTCTTATTAGCAATAACAAAAACACGTATTTTAAATAATGCATACACTACAGCAATAGCAATAGCAACAGCACAGTTGACCACATTTGTAGACTAAGAAAATATAAATTATATACAACATTTAAAAGATGAGAATCCCCCTGGGCCGGAGGCCGGGCCGGGAACCCCCACCCCCTGGAGGCCAAAAAGCGTGGGGGCGGGTCGCTGCGGCGGGAAATAAAATCTGTATACAATAGCAGCAAAAGTTAAATGACGATGACGATAACGTTGATGATGATGGCAAAATAGAATGTATAATATAGGGAAATTTTTGTCCTCCACTCACACACCCACCAAGCACTATTTTGAATTCAAGTTAATTTATCCAGACCGAGTTGTTTTCTATATTCCATGCATTCAACTCGATCTGAAATAAGGTAGTGACAATAGGGGAGTACCTTCACACCATCCTCAAGTACAGGGACCTTGTCGCATATGCAAGACATGGTATTTTTTTCACTCTAACAGTATAATTTTTAAATTGTAGTGAGCGAGTTGCCATTACTTTTGCTACTCTCCACACAGTTTCTGTAGACACTTTGCAAGCTTGTTTTATATCCTTATTGTGTGTTTCCACACAGTATAATTTCGGACCGGGAAATACCCCATTGGATATTAAATCGTTCCCCGTCTCAGATTCTAAAATTAACAACTGATTCGAGCCCTTGCGCTTCACCAACTTGGGATATAAGCTTTTATTTCAGTTTGTAAAATCCATCTGTGAGCTGATGTGCGCACAATTTGCCAAATATTCCAATAAATCCTTGGTTTTAACTTTTAACAGTAGTGAATCTATGTCTCCATAGTACACTTGAACTTCCCCTTCCCTTGGTCATTGTACCTTACACATATTGTAAAAGAATGACAACATGAGTTTCTTGGAAATTTCCTGTACTGAACTCCCCCGCAATATTTTTATTCAGAACGACATTTCTCTTTTTTCTGTTTAGAAGAACCATATTCGAGTCTATGACAGTGAATGTTGTGAAGATGGGGTCGGCGACAATTCGACTGCATTCTCGGGGGCAGGTTATGACGTCACAACGAGTTCTGTTCCGTACGCTTTCACACATTTTCCCAAAATTTTAAATAAGTTTATAGATTTCTTTTTGAACTTTACTTTTTGCCTGTGAACGTTTACTGAAAAACGTGTCAATCAACGTTTTCAAGTAGGGTTTCTGATCGAATTGCAGAGCTCTGTGTATCTTTGTAACCCTGAAACCGTTTGTCACCATCCATCGCAATTGTATATGGTGAACAACAATATTCTGTTTCGGGTCCAGATCTGCAATTAGTTTTCTGCTTGGACGGGGTCCAATTCATGCCCATATCCTCTACCAAATACAACTTGTATGGACTCAAAGAGTCCTTGGTCACAAGTCTATTTACACATGGAAAAAATAAATCTTTGACGGAGTCGTGGAGCTCCATTGGTATGTGACCGTCAATTGCAACAAACCACCCTCGTGGACCATTTTCCTCGACAGTGTGAATGTTGGGAAAACCTAAGACACAAGGATTTTCAATCCATTTGTAATTGCCACACGGTAAACTGTAGTGAGACATTTGCCGAGGGATAGAGTGAGTTCATGTCCAGAAAAACAGCATTGGAATTTACACCGCTGTCAACAGAGTTCTGTCCAGTTGGATCAGTTGACGAGACGCGGTCTTGTGAAAAACATCCCCCCCCCTCATTGATCTTTCGACAACTAAGTGTTGCTCAAAATCGGTGATTAGACCTATTTCTTCTCTACTTATTTTTAGAATTACCCAATGTCTAAGCCGAATTACATATAAATTTGTTCTGTGTTCTTGCAGACACTTTTCTAAAAGAGTTAACACATCGCTTGCAAAGTACATTCTACAATAATCCCAACCATTTTTACAGCCCCTCGTAGTCCATACCCTCATAGCAAATTCGTTGTCTTTGACCGCGCACTCACTGGCAATAAGGAATGTATACAGTACTTTAATGGCAGGGAGTTTTTTCTCACTTGACAATGTATTTGAACTATCATTATTGAATACTTATAGGTCTTTACAAGTCAGTACATTATATATTTCATTGTCCGGAAATCGCTGATTAAGCAGAGGGAAACTATCAAAATCTTCACTTTCTGCACTTCGATGAGTTGGCTGAGACCTTTGGGGAAAAAAACTATATGAATCTAAAAAATAGATTTTATTCCAACAAGTATGCCCATTATCCACTGTTTGCCACTTGAATTCTAAAAGCAACAGCTTCACAGCTGATTTGAATATAATATTGTAGGTAAATGAGTTACCCATGGGCTTTCTGCAACTCCCTCCCTGAGCATACTTGCCAATTCTGGCAAAATAAATTTCAAATCGTAATTTGAATTGTGAATGAAAACCGGTATGAAGAACTGCTGGCTCACATTCACATTGCACGATTGATGTGCTACGCCACGAAAATTACTACCAACTGATGATTTTTCCTGACTTTAATAATTATGGTCACGGACTTTCTCCCCCCCCCCACCTTAGCCTTTTTTCCCCTAGTCCCTTTCCCTTAGTCCCCTCT
The DNA here is from genome assembly GCF_049724085.1 of Artemia sp. Qi Xiang Cuo. Taxonomy (NCBI): domain Eukaryota; kingdom Metazoa; phylum Arthropoda; class Branchiopoda; order Anostraca; family Artemiidae; genus Artemia; species Artemia sp. Qi Xiang Cuo. The sequence continues at coordinate 85,812,237 of NC_142798.1, read as the reverse complement.
TCCAATTCCCCCTTACATATCAAACATATTCTCCTATTTTTAATTGCCAGGGGATCCTCCGCTGATAGAATCATTGGTTAATGTATATGTCTCAACCGAGAGATCGCCCTGTTCGTTGTGACGATTAGTTTAGTCAATGCTGTGACCATACAATCCTCCTCGTCTGATGTCTCGACTATTTTTAACAGTCGCTTAGTGTTCCTGTCGTCTCTTTGGGCTTGGGCATAGGAAACCACAATAGCATGATGTTCTTTGATACGATTTGGATATTGGGGGTCGTTCACATCTTTGAGGATAGCCTCGCGAAAACTTATTTTATCACTTTGCATAAGTGTATTCTAAAAATTTCTAAATCGTAAAATTGCCCGTTCACCAGCAACTGTCTCCACAGATTGATAACCGTGTCGTTTGCAGTGTTTCATGTGATTATTGAGATTTAATACAGTCCAAAATCTAGACAAACACATTGGGCAATAGTAGCTAGCGTACCACGCACCCCTTCTTTCTCTCCCCCAGAAGTCCTCTAATATCCGTAATTGGGTTAAAATGATCACCTGAATCAGGTTCACTAGGTGGTGTGTACAAAAGCCAAGCCCAGAGCTTGACAGATTCAATCGACGGCACCCTCACTGGAAATATTACTCCCTTTTTATCAGTACGCACCCGCTTCAAATTGTATTTCGCATTATAGCACTGTAACACCAATCTTTAAATGTGCGTTTGCCCGTTCAAAAATGTCTATTCCTTTGAGTGTTACAGGAAATTTGTCTGTTAAGGAAGTGAAATCTACTCGGGGGAAATCAGACCCCTCTTTCCCATGTACGGCCCAATTTTCCAAATTTCTCTTAGTCGCTTTATCTTTTAGAGGTCGGAAGGCCGATATAAGATATTCGTACATGAAACATTTTTGGCCTGTTTCGAAACAGATTTGTTGGCAACCCTTGCATCCTTCTAAATCAGGGTTATATTTTAAAACTATACCTTCCTCCCTATGCCCCTCCTTTAAAATAAAATCTTTTTTTAAGTTACATATATTTACACTTAAACTTTCAACCAATAAAACCACTGAACCACTACCCTTCTCATTATAATTGTCCAAATGAGTAACAACACTGTCTACCTAATCCATGAAAATATTCTCATAATTCCCCAAATGTGGGTGAAGGACCAAAATTTCAGTGTGCATATAATGATAGTAGACTTCACCGTGATTTTCATTTAAATAGAGTATTTTTAAAACTATTGAGGCCTTTATGCTGTCTCATCCTCCCACGCTTGAATTTGGTGCTCAAAAAGTGCTCGTATCTTCTCCACATATGTATGAATAATATTTATGGGATCACTTATAATAACCCCCGCCATCAGTGTATTAAAGCTATCGCCGAAAGTTGCAGTGAAAACATCTATTGTATTCAGAATTGAATTTGTTTGCTGAAATTCGGGTAGTGGTGATGGTGAGAACTTTGTATCATTGTCACTTCCCCCTCCCCCCCCCACTTTGTTCAACATCGAAAATATTGTTGGTGTGTGGAGTGAAATCCCCCAGCTCGCTTAACATAGCCTCTAACGTGTTAGGACTTTATGATTCAACCCAAGCAAATTTATTTTCTTCCTCAATTAAATTTATTTGAAATGGGGTTACGTCCATTAAATCTGTGGTGGGACGGATCTTATTTAACTCACGGGTGAAATTATCTAAAATTTATATTCTGTTAGAACTAAGCCAGGCTTAATCGCTTTCTAGCATATCTTGATCTGAGCTAACTTCATTCCTTTGTTCAACTGTGCTAGGGTCTACATCTAAAGAATTATTAGCACCACTGGAAAATTTTACTAAAAAGCTATCAGACCATTCAGAGTCATCAATAGTGTTAGAAGGTATATCATCTAAATTAACACTACCATCACACTCCCGTAAAAATTTACCGTACTGTTCATCGATAGGTGGCGTTCCAGCGACCTGAATGTTACGAAACTCCATTCCCGCTTCAATTAAAGCCGTCTGGCTAAAGAGGTCACATGGTTCTTGGCCTGATTATTCAGGTGGGGGAGAAGGTAGTGATGATATGTCATCTGTTCTATCCTAAAGAGAAAATAGCTTATTTTCAAAGTGAATAAATAACCCTAATTTTAAAAAAGTCCAAAATTGGATTATTAGTGACGTATATTTTCAAATAATTTATAACATATGCATTATAATAAAAAAAACATTCCCTGAAAGTTTCATATTAATACTCTTTATCGGTTTTGGAAAAACCCAGGATCTTACTTGGTTTTAAAGGGAGTAGTCTATCCCTATCAGGCCACCTCCTTAAAAAAGCTTATTTTCAAAGTGTATAAATAACTGTTTTTATTTTAAGTCGAAGATTCGATTATTAGCAAACTATATTTTCATATCTTTTAAAATATATATATTTTAATAAAAAACACGCTTATTGTAGTAGTAGCAGTAGCAGTAGTAGTTTTAGTAGTAGTAGTAGCAGAAGCAGAAGTATTATCACTATCTGTGTGCGTAAAGTATCATTTGGTTAGTTCACTGTCCCCCCTAACCACTCTATACATATCCTGAGAGTTTCAATTTAATATCCCCCTATGTATTACTGATATATCATATTCACAACCTAAATGAACATAGTAGGTTCTGGCTTTGTCCAACATTCCCTGAAAGTTTTATCTCAATACTCTTTATCTGTTTTGGAAAACCCAGGATATTACTTGGTCTGAAAGGGAATAGTCTATCCCTTTCAGACCATCTCTTGTCATGGGACACAACTTATTTTGATAGAAAAGTTGTTTTTATGACGATCGTAGAGGCAAGATGAACCATCCGTTAATAAAGCAGTTTTGACTCTCTCTTGTTTTTTTTACTTGAGAAACAACCGTATGTTTTGATAATATATAAAATTGTCATTTTGCTTCAGAATTATAGCATGGTCTTTAAATTCAATGCGTGTGCATTGTTTTTTTTGCAAAACCTATGCTATGCTTATGTGCTAATTCATTTGATTTAGCATCTTAGATGCATGCATGCATTTGACAAGGATTCAATAGTTACAATCTGTTTACCGAGGTGCTTACATCAGCCTGAAGTATTACTGTCAAAGGATAGCGAATGTAAACTAATCAAATGTCAATGTTGAACTGAGATATTAACTCACCATCAAACTTTTATATCAATGATGACGTGAGCAATACATCCGCTTGAAATGTTGGCATTGCAACAGAAACATTATTATCGGAGACCTCAAGATATGTCTGTTGTATGGTTGGCAGTGTGTGTCGGTATATGGATGATTTTACGTGTCGATATATGGATTTTTTATGTGTTGATATGTCAATAGTTTTATGTGTTGATGTATGAATGGCTATGTATGTGTTGATGTATTGATGGTTTTGTGTGTTGTTATATGGTTGGTTTTGCATTGATATATACGTCTTGTTGTATGGATGGTTTTATGTGTCGATATATGGATGGTTTTGTCTGTTGATATATGGTTTTGTGTGTTGATATATGAATCGTGTTTTATGTTCTTGTATTGATGGTTATGTCTGTTATTGTAAGGATGGTGTTGTGTATGTGTAGCAATAAAAGCTTTATGGCCGTCCTGATAGCGGTAATGAAGATTGATCGCGTCAAGTCTGAAATTATACCTTAAACTGTGAACTTACACCTTATAGGTACTCCGATAGCGCCGCTTAGAGCGCTAAAGATTGTGTCAACTAGGCTAGCGCCGCCCTCAATTAATAGGAGAAAACTGAATATGTAGACATATAAATGTGGCCTCTTTTTTTCTCGAGCTATCTGGAGATCCAATTCCCTGGGAGTGTTTACCTTGGAGACATGCGAACTAATTACCTATTATTAGACTAAATGCAGACATATAAAATGAAATAAACACAGATAAAAAAGGCAATAGATTTATTGAACTTACATAATTAGGTGCACAGCAATGGGTCACTTCAAAATGACAATGACGGTGACAACGATTGAAGAATATAAGAATTTTGTCTGAGTGGTTTTGACTCTGATTTACCAATAATCCCCAAAAGCACTTCTACCCCACTATCAAACATAGCTCTTCAGTCTTGCGCCGTGAGAACTGGCTCACTATTGGCCCAAGTGGACCACGGATGTGAACCCGTCGTCCAATAATCTTTCTTAACTATTTTTGATGATTTAGACGTTCATGCGGTTCCTATCGTTTAAACTTCCTGAGAAATATTGTACGTAGCATATTTTTTATTACTCACTCTCTTAGCGAAATCTAAAGCCTGGATAGTGCCGTTCTTTGTCTGGGGGTGACTGCACTTTTTCTCTTTGCTGATTAAGGACTTCATTTTTGAAAATAGGTTTAATTTAAATATAGGAAATCGGAATTATCTTTAGAAAGAAGGAACTTTATTTTGGTATTTTAAATACATCGCATTTTACTCATGGTACATATTACCCTTCCCATCAATTAATGACGCCCCGTCATTAGTAACTGCTCGCCTTTGGGCTTTTAAAATGTTCGCCATTTATTAATTATTTCTTCTACATAATTATTTTATATTTATGTTATGGCCTAATCAGGAGTGCTAAAAATTTTCTCTATTACTTTTCTTATTTTATTCTACATCCCTATCTAAAATTCATCTACCGGATTAAGATTATTCATGGTTCTAGGCTAGCTACTAAAGATTTTTTTTTCAATTTTTTACAAGGCTTTTTTTTATTTTGCTGTCTATATGGCATACTACATTCTTTCTATGCTACGTTAAATGAATGACATGATAATACTACACTTAATTCTACTTGAACGTCTAGTGGTACATACATGAATGATTTACAACAAACAATATTGGGTTTACCATATTCACTGGTAATATTAAAACACTTTCACTATTGGGATTTTTGAGTTATCAAAGTTATTAGGAAGTAACATATGTAAATTCACATCTATTTCATCACCTTCGAGTCCTTAGTGTACTCCATCCTTCTGTTGTAAATTATTCTCCTTCCCTCTTTTTGTCTTGGCAAAAATTTTGAAGCATTTACGTTATGGTTTCTTCATGGAACAGTTCGAGCCTGATTGTGTTCAGACGAAAAGTTTTCTCTAATTGTCAACTGGGGAATGATGATTTCCACTACAGGTGTTGGGATATGCTATCAGGGTTCATTCTCACCTGCCTTTTTTTTGATAGTTCATAGGGTGCCTTATCATTAAGGGGTCGAACGCTGGGCGTGCGTTTATTTTCTTCTCAGCATATCATTTTTAGGATATTTTGGGGCACACAGAGAATGTATTCTCGCGCAAAATTGTTCATTTGCGCCTTTTATAAAATTGTTCGGTCGTGGCATGCGTTGATTAACCTTTGCGGTGATTCCTAGGTTAATCATGGGGTAACTGAAGTTTGGATTTGGAACGGGTTGTACTCAAACTATAGTGACTCTTTTAACATATTGTCTTTAACTTCGACTTCAAACATCTTCAAATATCATTTAACTTCAAACATCGTTAAATATCGTTTATCTTGTACTGATCGATGGGGTTCTCAGAATCAAACTTCAAATTGTTTAACTTCAACTTCGAATATCTTCAAATGTCTTTAAATATCATTTAACTTCAAATATCGTTAACTATCATTTAACTTCAAATATCATCACTATACAGTCAAATGATTCTGGGGTCAATAATGAGTATCAAAGGCAATATCTATGTGTTTATATCTTGTACTGACCGATGGGGTACTCAGCATTTATGTGATTATATAGTTCGATAAAGCACTGGATACTGAGATTCAAATATAATGTTACCTGATACGTAGTATGGTTCATGGTCGAAGAAACAACGATCAAAGGTAACTGTTGTTTTCGTAGACGAAGCTGGGATGAAAATTGCCTGGAGTCTATGGTGAGTACTCTTCGTTGGTTGAGATATGATGAAAATAGATGCTACTAGGTTGTATCTGTGCTGGGTAACTCATTGTAATGCTCAATATCCAATGCGTCCATCCACTTCCTGTAATATAAATAACGAGGCAGAATCACACGTTCTTTAAAGTAAATATTTATAGTACAAATAAGTCACTTATTAATGCGGTTATAATAAAACGACGTAATTCCCATTGGAAAATTCAATACATAGAAGTTTCTTCTAAGTTCTTATAACCTAACAATGTTATAAAAATATTAATTCTTCAACTTTAAGTGTGGTCTCTTATTATACTTTCTAATATACACTACTACATACACTTTATTTTAACTTCTTTCCATACTTAGTTAATTTTACATTAGATTTAAAATAATCCTTTAAACAGAGTTTAAGCTACATGGTTAATTTTGAGGTCTAATTTTACAACATATTTCATGCCTGCGTTGTTCACGCACGTCCGTGCTGTTTAAGAAACGTATGTTGCAGTGTCATAACCACACGGTTTTACGTGAACGATACTACAATGAGGGAACCAGACATAGCAATAACGAGTGGAGACCTCTATACACACTCGTTTTCTAATGTCTTCCCTATTTCTTGGCTTAGACGATCTCAGGGGTTGTCGGGTTTAACCTATGCTTTTTAGCTGTTTCCCCGTGTTCTTCTCTTGGTTTTCGCCTTTTAAGTCTCAGGAATTTCCCGTAATTACAAGTCAACATTGGTGCTTCATATTCGCCTTTCGAATAAGGTAATTAGATGCAGGATTTCCAAGCTTGCCCGCGTAGATTCCAGTTGATGCTTGGCAAAGCATATAAGCGTAATGAAGAACTGACATCAATATCTTTTTAGAAGACTATTGTTTGAGCAAACCCTTCAGCACTACATAAATAAATATGATATTAAAGTCTTATTAGAATCTGTTAAGCGAAAAACACCTTCACATTATTAGGGAATTCCTTGTGGGTTTTACTTAGTCGCCATTGGACATACACAGGATTTCAATCCATATATTTTAACTGATCAAATGGCTTTAAAATTTTACATATTATTATTGAGATATAATTCCACATCCGCCGTGAAATTCAATATATAAACGTACCAATAGCCAACTATAGATAAATTTTGGATCGGATTTTTTTGTATCTCTCCGTTTAAAAGTATTTTTGCCCCTAATATTGACTGGTGGCCCATACATTAGGACTACCTCTATACATTCTAAAGCTTAAAATGTGTAACCCTAATGAGTCATACTTAGTTACCATTTGATGTATACAGGGTTTTCTTACGCAAACTTCAACCAATCAAATGATTTCAAAATTTAAGCATCACTTTTGAGCTTTACAAATACCTGAATGCTCCATTTGCACTAGATTTATCTCAATTTATTATAATTAAACTGTTATTAATCAAATTCAATTCAGTTTGAAAAAAAATTAAATATAGCTCAATTTAGTCAAACTCAATTGCTCTAAAACCTGAACACGGTGTCTGTGTAGTGTACTGATGTTTTACCCTCGTTTCCTCCCCAGGCTTCCCACAAAACGTGGTCCATCTATTCAAATTTCATTACACAACTTAATACTGAGTAGGGGAAGATTTCCATAGTTTATTTGTAGAATATAAGTTGAATTCCATGGAGGAGTATGAATTCGAAGCATGAATTTCATCGATTCACGTATAGAATCGATGATATTGACTTTGAAAACATGACCTCGCCTCTCCATGATAGAAGTTCGGTTATTGATCTCAATAACTGGGTACGTTATAAGCTGTCAAGCTGATTAATTCACATTCATAGGGGTTTAGTTGATTTTCGTAAGGTAGCTACTTAATAGGCAGAATGTGCTAGAAAGGACCTAAAAACATAATTTGTAACCAACGGTCGACCATGAGCTTCTCACCTTAGGCCTTTCTCCCTGATCGCTGACGTTTTGACATCAATCATATTAGTATTTTTTTGTTTTTATCAATATTGACTTGGTTAACTTTACTTGCACACTGTCAAATTTATTATGGTGGATCACTAGTTGATTATCATAAGGGATTTGAAATTTGTATTTACATTAATTAGGAATATTTCAATCTGTCAGGTTTTTTAACCCTTCTGCCTGAATGTGTCGTTATTTTCTCGTCTGTTTCTTGCGTTTTCTTTTTAGGTTTTTCTAGCGAAATAAAGTCAAAATTTTTGTGTTGTTTTTTTAAAAAATTATCGCCCTTTTAATTTCGTTTGTTTCTCGTGTGCGGCTGCTGAGGTCGGCCTTGATTTCCCTATTTCTTTAGCTACTATATGGTCTGATTCGCCGTCAGACTCTTCAGAGCTAGTTTCCGATGAATCCGGATTAGAACTTTTAGAGGTGGCACTTTTTGAGGTATCACCTGCACTTCCTTTGTAAATTTCTACTCCTCTGGAAGTAGAAGGTTTATTCCCTAAGTCCCCATCTTGAGTCTTCAACTCGGGAGATTTGAAAGATTTTTGAGAGCTTTGGGAGGAATTGAGAGTTTTTGCGGGGCTCCTCCATTGTTTGAATGCCATGTCCTCAGGGGGATGGGGCATTTTTTGCACTAGGGTTTCCCTCCATGAAGTCCACTGTTTAGGTTTGACCTTGGACACAGTTATATCATGATATTGACCTAGCTGGTCATCCTTGGGAGTTTTATTCCCGGGCAATGTAGTTGGACTTGTTTTTAAGGGAAAATTTATGAAATCCATGGCTTCCCGCAGGTTTGTTTTAGTTAAATCTTTGGGAGGAGTTTTCTTTACAGTAATACCGGGGGTTTCTACAGCTCTGTTTAATTCTTCCTGCAATGACAGGGGCCTTTCTATCGGTGTTGCAGGGGAAACCATATCGTCTGGATATCTTTTGGGGGGACACGGGGTTGAAATTCTATTGGGGAAAAATTGGGTTTTTGGAGATATTGAATAATCTAAATCTCCTGCGCTCGCCGATGAATAACTTTTTGGACTTTTTGGCATTTTTATTCATACTGGTATTAGGGATTTTTTCTGGGATAACTAGATTTTTCATAGCTAAAAATTCTTCAAAATTCTCCTCATCACTGTCATTCTCGAAGTAGTCTTGCTTGAAATTAAAGGGTTTTAGCTCTGCCAATCTTGACCTAGGGGGCTCATTTTCTGCATCTGACGAATCGGTAGAGGAGGAATGTGATACCCATCTCTCTGGAAATTTAGCTCTTTTTATTTGGCTAACATGCGCCTTGTAAGTTCTTCCACTATCGGGGTTTTCCATTTTAAAAGTATAATCGTTATCGTAACTTTTGACTATTCTGTACGGTCCAGAATACTTGTTGGAAAGTTTTTTTCCTTCCGTTTTTGCCTCGTTCTTTAGGTAAATGAAGTCTCCTACTTTGAAACTTATACTCCCCTTGACTTTGGGTTGGTTTCTTGGCTCTTGGTTTATTTTACATTTTTCCAACTCTTGCCTAACTATTTTATAAGTTTTCCTCATCCTATTTATGAATTCTTGTTTGTAATCTTCCGAGCTATGAAAATACTGCCAAGATTCAATAATCTCATTATACGGAATTCTAAAATCACGACCAAAAAGTAAATAAAATGGATTGTCTTTGGTTGTTTCGGAATAAGCAGTGTTGATTACGTTAGTTAAATAAGGTAAGAATTTATCCCAGTTGCTCCTGTTGTCTTTCGTATAAAAACTAAATACATTTGAAAATATTTTATGCCTGTTTTCTATTTTACCATTGGCTTGTGGGTGGTACAGGGCTGTCACCATTTTCTCTATATTAAGAAAACTCATTAAGTCTTTTGTTACTTTCGAAACAAAATTGCTCCCGTTGTCACTCAAAATTTTATTAGGAATGCCAAATTGTAAAAAAAAATTTGCTAACGCCTTACTTGTGGCATAAGCACCTTGATTTTGTAATGCTTTTGCAAAAGTAAATCCGGAAAAGTGATCTATAACCGAAAGAATACAAGTATGGCCTCTGCTAGAAACAGGCAAGCCTCCACTTGTTCCGTATAGGTCAAATGAGATAATATCGAAGGGTTACTTTGCTACCGGGATCCGTCCCATTGGAGGATTAGGATAAGCTGGGGGGATTTTTCTTAAGTTGCATGCTTCGCATGTACTTACAAATTCTTTAAGTTTTGTCATTGCAGACGGCACGTAGAAATACTGTTTTAACTTATGGAATGTTTTCATAACTCCTAAATGCCCATCTGTATCTGAATGAAAATATTCAAATGCAGGCCCTATTAAGTTTTGTGGTAATACAGGTATTATTGAGGTTTGGTTTCTATTTGTCTCAGCAGTCACGATTCTACATAGTATTTATTCTTCAAGATCATAGTGAAAATTATATATCTCTTTTCTAAGAGTTTTGAATTTGTCCGGTAACGCATCATCATTCACAAAATAATCAATTAGTGCTACACACATTTCGTCCTTTTTTGCTTTCTTTTTATATTTTCCAAATATAAGGGACAATAGTTAATCTTATTTTCTTTTACTGTGTCTTTGACTTTGTTTTTCTTACGTTTGTGTTTGCTCTTAGCATTGATAGCGTTAACTTCATTTTCTTCGGCTTCCGACGGAATATTTTCTGGGTATCTACTCAAAAAGTCACAATCTGCATTCTGTTTTCCTTTTAAATATTCAGATTCCTAATCTAGGTCTTGGAGTTTCATAATCCATCTAGCTAGAATGCCCTTGGGGTTTTTAAATGTGCGCAGGTACTGCAAGCTTTTATGGTCTGATCGTAGTATAAATTTTCTACCAATTAAATAGTGTCTAAATTTGTCCAAGTGGTGGATAAAAGATAATAATTCTAAGTTTGTGGCGGAATAACTACTTTCGCTTTTTGATAAAGTTTTACTCGAATAGCATATAACTTTTTCTATTTGTCCAAGTGGCGGATAAAAGATAATAATTCTAAGTTTGTGGCGGAATAACTACTTTCGCCTTTTGATAAAGTTTTACTCGAATAGCATATAACTTTTTCTATTTGTTTGTGTTTAGGCGTTCCCTCTAGAGGATTAGGGTTTTCTACCGGGATTATTTGCGAAAGAATTGTGCCAATGCCTTTTGAACTAGCATCAGTTGTAACCAAGAATTTTCCGTTTTCGAAATCAGGGAGTGATAAAATTGGTTCAGAAGTGAGTACCTGTTTGAGACGGTCTAGGGAAGTTTGAGCTTCCTGGGACAAGGTAACATTATGGGAGTTCCCTTTAGTTAATTCCGTGAGGGGTTTCGCAATTTGGGCATAATTGCGTATGAATTTTCTAAAGTAGCCAGTAAGGCCTAAAATTCCCCTTAATTCTTTCATAGTTCTGGGGGGCTTGAGGTTTTCAACTAATTTTATTTTATCAGGGTCTAGGGATGTCTCTCCCTGGGTTACTACTACTCCTAAAAATTTAATTTTAGGTTGAAATAAATTTACTCTCTCTGGCTGACATTTTAAATTGCCTCGCCTGAACTTCTCGAACACATTAGATAACGTTGCTAAGTGTTGTTCAGTGTTTTCTCCCACGCATATAACATCGTCGAAAAAATAAATTATATTCTTTAATCCTCTTAACAGGTGCAGTAGGGGTCTACATAGCGCGCTTGAAATTGTTTTAAGGCCAAATGGTACTCTCAAGTATTCATAAGAACCATATTTGGATGCTGAAAATGCGGTTTCATGGACATCCTTTTCGGCTATTTTCACTTGGTGGTAGCCTTGGGTAAGGTCCAAAGAAGTAAAAATTTTGTTTTTGCTTGAAATTGAGTCAAGAATTTCATCTATTATTGGTAGAGGAAATTTATCGCTAACTACTTGTTTGTTGAGGGCTCTATAATCTACTCAAAGTCCAAGATCATCATTCTTTTTTTGGTACTAAGATCACTGGTGCACCATACGGACTTATATTTGGGCGTATAATTTCATTTTTTTTTTCTAACTCCTGGATTTTATGTTTTAACCATTCTTTGTGCTTATATGACACACAATATGGCTGTTTTACTACGGGATTATCAGTCGTTAAAATTTAGTTTTAAAAAAATGGTAACAGCCACATATCAACTTCAGATGCAGAGAATACATTTTTAAAATGACAAAATAATTACCATAATTTTTTATTAAGTTACAAGTCTGTAATATGATCCATATTAAATTTGTTTAAAAATTGCGATTTAGTTAAAGGATATTTTTTATTTGAAGTTTCAATACCGTTAACTAGGTTTGTTTTAGAATTTTCCCATGTATTTAAATCATTCTCCGTTAAAACCTGGCTTTGAACTAAACACGTCCCCTTTTTAATGGTAATTGTATCATTTTCATGGTTATTGGTTACCCAAATAAAACCTTCTCCTTTGTCATAGGATATAATCTGTTCCTTGCATAGCAGATTTTCGTGTATTTCAGATGGGGTCGCCAACCATATTTCTGATTTGCTAACCACTGGCTCAATAATCTGTTATACTTGAATTTTTTGCATCGTTTTGAGAGGGACTTTTGTTTTCCCTATCACGAATCCGTAATATTTCTCTTTATTTTCATTGTTTATTAGATTCATACTGGCGCTATGCTGCGCCATTGCGGCATCTTGCGGCGTCACGTTGGGTTTTACTATGTTCTTCCATAATTTCGCTATTTTCCTAATTTAGCTTGACCTGTACTGTAGCATATCTCCTATTTTTATTTTCGCAGATTCAATACTTTTATTATTTAAATTTACTTTATTTCTGCAATGTCTCCCAGGGTAATTGAACAAATTTTCAATTATGCCATGTCTTTGCGAGACATGAGGTTCAAAATACTGTGACATTATACCACAAGAAATTCTGTTTACTGTTACGTTGTCTTCGTAACCTCTGTTACGACTTCTTAGGGTAAAACTTTCTTCCCCTACCTTAGCTGGGTAGACAAGCCTCTCATTTTCTACGTCTAATAGTATTCTATTAGACCTTAGAAAATTTTCGCTTATAATAGCCTCATATGGAAAGTTATCGCATATTATAAAATTTGTTATAAAGGTCCTATTGTCTCTTTTTACGCTTAGGCAAATTGAACCTTTTGCGTCCAATTTATGGCCTGTCACACTATTTAAATTGGGATTATTAGGGTTCCTCTTTCGCCTAATATGCAGAGGCTGTATATTAAATATGCATGAGCTTATAATGTGTGGTGTAGCTCCGCTGTCAACTAAAGCCTTAAAGTGAACGTTTTCTACACAAAAATCATTAAATATAGGTAACTTGTCATTAATATCACTACAAGACGGCACTAATATTGTCTTGGACCTATTAAATATTTCGGGCACCTTCTAGGTCCAATTTATATTTCTGAGGAGCCTGAAATGTTTCCCTGAGGATTTATTTCATGTGTTGGTGCCTGTAATAGATATTCAGACATATGAGTTTCCGTAGGCATATTTAATTGATTTACGTCTGTCTGTCTTCGCCATGTATTATTATGGTAACGTGGATGTCTCGTGTCAGGCGCTGACTGCCAATGCCGTTGACTTGCAAAATTTTCATTTCTCATCGGCAAATTTTCCTGATTTCTATTTTGCATTCTCGCATTACATTGGCCTTGGCGAGTATTTGGGTTTTCAAACCGGTAATTAATTTGTCTGTTGGGGAGAGAGTTATACAAATTTGGTTGGTACGTGTTGTAAGGTACTGATTGGCGCAATCCCCCCTGGCTATAGCCTATTGCACGACCGGTGCTAAAATTTGTTCTTCCGAACAAATGGTTGCCGTAATTTTGCGTATTACCGACAGCAATTTTTGGTATGCGATTGGGGACATAACGGCACTCTCTCGCGATATAGCCAACACGATTACAATTATAGCACCTTATTATTGTAGGGTTATTTCCGTAATTAGAGTGTTTAATAGGATGAAAACGTACTGTTTTCTGCTTAGCGGTTTCTTGCGTTTTATTTCTTTGTGGCATTGGTATGACTTTTTCATACAGTTGCCCCGAACCACTTCCGTATTTTGCCTCTACAGAAATGCGTATATTATCAAGGTAGTCTCTTATGTTCTGTGAAAAGTCAAAGTTCACTGCTCTGTTTATTAATTTGTTTATTGGGATGGTGTCTATAAACCTATATTTGAATGCTTTTAAAAAGTCGTCAACCGTATTTATTGGCAAGTTGGTGTTATTGCCTATGGTCTTTTCGATATGTTTTATAAATGTTAAGGCCTGGTCTTTTAATCGTAGTAGGAGCATGTCTTTTAACGCTCCAACGTCTGTTTTTGTTAGTTGTACGAACTGGGTCAATTGGATATTAAATTCGTCAATATCTGATTGACCATTGTACTCTGGTATAGAATTTGCTATTTCTATATTTTTCGCGACTAAATTCTGCACTATTAATAAGTCATTAAGTTCGTCCATTTTTTTTTTGAATCAATTCAAAATAAATTTATTTTTACTTAACCTATTTTGGGGAGGCTATTATCTCCTATGAGATATAAGGGGTTTCCTATCGTAGCCTAGCGGTTATACGCCTAATCACTTTACTTATATGTCTGTATCCCTCTAATAATTAAATTTAAATTTCAAAGTTTTTATAGCCTAATTAGTTCGCAGTTTTCCTCCAATTTCCGACTCGCGCCATTTGTAGAAATAGAAGCTTTCTGGCCGTCCTGATAGCGGTAATGAAGATTGATCGCGTCAAGTCTAAAATTATATCTTAAACTGTGAACTTACACTTTATAGGTACTCCGATAGCGCCGCTTATAGCGCTAAAGATTGTGTCAACTAGGCTAGCGCCGCCCTCAATTAATGGGAGAAAATTGAATATGTAGACATATAAATGTGGCCTCTTTTTTTCTCGAGCTATCTGGAGATCCGACACCCTGAGAGCGTTTACCTTGGAGACATGCGAAATAATTACCTATTATTAGACTAGATGCAGACATATAAAATGAAATAAACACAGATAAAAAAGGCAATAGATTTATTGAACTTACATAATTGGGTGCACAGCAATGGGTCACTTCAAATGACAATAACGGTGACAACGATGGAAGAATATAAGAATTTTGTCTGAGTGGTTTTGACTCTGATTTACCAATAATCTCCAAAAGCACTTCTACCCCACTATCAAACAAACCTCTTCAGTCCTGTTCTGTAAGAACTGGCTCATCATTGGCGCGAGTGGACCAAGGATGTGAACCCGTCGTCCAATAATCGTGCTTAACTATTTTTGATGATTTAGACGTTTACATGGTTCCTATCGTTTAAACTTCCTTAGAAATATTGTACGTAGCATAATTTTCATTACTCACTCTCTTAGCGAAATCTAAAGCCTGGATAGTGCCGTTCTTTGTCTGGGGGTGACAAAGAACGGTTTTCAATTTGCTGATTAAGGACTTCATTTTTGAAACTAGGTTTAATTTAAATATATGAAATCGGAATTATCTTTAGAAGAAGGAACTTTATTTTGGTATTTTAAATACATCGCATTTTACTCATGGTACATATGGATGCATGGATTGTGTTGTGTATTGATGTATGGTTGGTTTTGTGTGTTATTATATGCCTGGTTATTTGACTTGTTGTATGTTGAGATAGGGCTTTTGTTGTAATGAAGCTGTGCTCGGAATTTTGGGATAGGGCACTGCTAGGACTGTTGGGATAGGACTCTCCTGGGACTGTTTGGATAGGGCCCTGCTCAGAACTGTGATCCCAATACTACTTACAGCATTGTATGACGATTAGTATTACTGAATATTAAATGAAAAAACAGTTCTCTCAACTGAAAGTAAGGAGCAACATTAAAACTCTAAACGAACATAAATTATTACGTATGTGAAGGGGATTTACCCTCCTCAACACCTCACTCTTTACGCCGAAGTTTTTAGTACTTTAAAGAAAGCTTATTATTGTTCTAATTAAACGACCGTTGTACTTCAGGAGTTGTTCTTAAATAATTGGATCAAAATTCAACCTTTAGCGTAAAAAGCGAGGTGTTGAGTAGGGGGTAATCCCCTTCATATACGTAATAATTTCTGTTCGTATTAAATTTTAATGTTGCTTCTTACTTTCAGTTGAATTTTGGGAAAAAAGTGACGTGGGAAGTGGAATAGTTACCTTCGAGTTTTTTTTGGGCACTTAAAAGGGCAATAGAAACTTTCATTTTGGTTAGACTTAGCCCTCTCTTGACGTTCTAGGTCCACTGGGTCGATACGATCTACCTTGGAAAAAACAACAACAAACAAACAATAAACACGCACCCGTGATCTTTCTTCTGGCGAAAACTATAAAATTCCACATTTTTGCAGATAGGAGCTTAAAACCTCTACATGAGCTTGATATGTTGAATCGGATGATGTGATTTTCATAAGATTATATTACTTCTTGGGGGTATTCCCCCTTTTTTTGAAAATCAGACAAATTTTCTCATGCTTGTAGCTTTTGATGGGTTAGACTAAACTTAATGAAACTTATATATATATGGAATTAGCATATTAATTCAATTCTTCTAATATATATATTTGTATTAAAATTCTGTTTTATAAAATTTCAGTTAGTATTGAGTCGGGTCACTCTATACTAACAGTCCGTTACCACGAACTGTTTGATTTTTTTTTATCGTTTTTAAAATAACGCCAGGAAATCTGGCTCCACCTCCACGGAAATATACTCTGAACAATTCAAGCCTTGTGATAATTTACCCCAGGCAATTACCCTTATCACCTCCAAACGTAAAATTGAGTCAGTAAAGAGAAAGCAAGACACATAAAGAATTTCGCATATGAATTCTGGCAAATTCTCCCAGTAAAAAAAAAATTCTCTGAAAAGTTCACCCCCTGGAAAACTCCCTCTCTATGAAAAATTCTTCCCGTGCAAAGTGTCCCCCGCAAAAAAATTTGTCCTCCCCTCCCAACCCAAAAAATGTACATAAACTTCCCAAAATACTAATACTATACAGATAGCCTACTATAGGTAAACAATGGGCAAATTTTATAACTTAAAAGACCTTTACTCAGGGGCTGTGGGGAGTCATACTATCTCCAAAGACCTAGTTATTATGCCTTTCAACTATGTTGAATGAAATAGTGACCGCAGAATCGTAGTTTGACAGTTTTGGGAGGAAAATGGTGAGGGAAGGGGCCTAGTTGGCCTCCAATTTGTTTCACAAAAAAAAAAAAAAAAAAAAAAAAAAAAAAAAAAAAAAAAAAAAAAAAAAAAAAACCACGCATCAGTGATCATTCTTGTGGCAAAAAGTGAAAAATTCTACATTTTTGCAGATAGGAGCTTGAAACTTGAACAGTAGGGTTCTCTAATACGCTGAATCTAATGGTGTGATTCTGATTAAGATTCTATGAATTTGGGGGGAGGGGTTCTTTTTTTCATAAATAAGGCCCATTTTTACAGGCTCGTAACCTTTGATGGGTATCATTAAACTTAAAAAGACTTATATATATAAAATCAGCGGAAAAATCCAAATCTTTTGATATTAATAGTGATAGTGTATAAGGTCCAAAACTAGATGGTATAAAGCGACCAAAACCTTCCATATTATGTACCTACGTATAAAGCGATCATACACGTTTTGGAACTATGCTTGAGATTGTGTAATACAATCAGACTGGTTTAGACACAGGTTTTTAAGCCAAAACTTTTGATCGTCACATTACGTATTCAAAAGGTTTATTGCGCCTTCTGTAAAATATACTGGTTTCAGTCATAAGGGTAAGAAAATTATGTTATCGTATAAATAATGTTTTTTACTAAAGACAAATCCAAGCCGCGCTTCTTTCTGACTCAAAAATTGTCAAACAGTAATAAGCTCTAGGCTGAAGATACCTTGCATCACGTCTAGAATTGATTGGGCATATGGCTTCATATCATTTTGCGTAAAAACTAACGCTATTTGCGAACAAGGGTATAGCATTTGCGAATTGAACTGTATGACCGATCTTAATAGAATAATAGGGAAAAAACAGAGCTAGATAACATTTGCGAATTGGACTGTATGAAAGTGGTAAAAAAAGGGTTAAACTAATCACCAGTTAAGGTAAGCCCGAAGGGCTTGTTAACTCAGGCAATTTGTTATAAATTTGGAACAACATCAATCTATGAAAATGACTAACGATGAAAGAATGACCTTGTGACTTGACCTAGCTTTACTTCTTCGATGTGTTCTGTATAATACACAAGTAGCGTTTGAACAGTGTTTTCAATTTAAAATAGGGCCTAACGTTATAGTATACTAAAAAGCTGATACTAATAGAGATGTGCAAAAAGTTGGGTTATTTCAGGTTCACTTAGAGTGACCCCACTCTAAGTGAACCTGAATTAACCCAACTTTTTGCATGTCTCTCTCACTATGAGTGTGTGTCTGAGCGGGTTTGCTGCCATCTATAAACGGTCTAGCCTAAATTCAACGTAATGATGCATAAAGTCAAAATAAATAGAACTTGGATCTTATGAATGTTATCTGATGTATCCAATGAGTCTGTTACTTACTTACAATTTTTTCATAATTTCTTGACTGAAATTTCTGTATTGTGTATCCACAAGTTGAATTCAAGAAAGATTTTGTTACTTACTTACTTACAATTCCTTCCTAATTTCTTGAACGAAATTTCCGTATTATGTACCCAAGAGGTTAATTCAAAAAAGAGTTGGTTATTTACTTACCATTTTTTTATAACATCTTGAATGAAATGTCTGTATTGTGTATCCAGGAGGAGAATTCAAGAAAGAGTTTGTTACTTACTTGCAATTTTTTCATAATTTCTTGAATGAAATTTCCGTATTGTGTATCCAAGAGGTGTATTCAAGAAAGAGTTTGTTACTTACGTACAATTTTTTTTAGAGTATCTTGAAAGAAATATCTGTATTGTATATCCCGGAATAAAATTCAAGAAAGAGTTTGTTACTTACTTACAATTTTTTCATAATTTCTTGAGTGAAATTACTGTATTGTCTGTCCAGGAAGTGAGTTCAAAGAGTTTGCTTGCAATCTTTTTCATAATTTCCTGAATTAAATTTCTGTATTGTGCATCCAAACGGCGAATTCAAGAAAGAGTTGGTTACTTACTTATAATTTTGTCATAATTTCTTGAATGAAATGTCTTTTTGTTTATCCAAGAGGCGAATTCAAGAAAGAATTTGTTACTTACTTACTTAGAATTTTGTCATAATTTCTTGAATGAAGTTTCTGCATTGTTTATCTAAGAGATGACTTAAAAAATGAGTTTTTTACTTAATTATAATTTTTTCATAATTTATTGAATGAAATTTCAGTATTGTGTATCCAAGAGGGGACTTCAAGAAAGAGATTGTTACTTACTTAGAATTTTTTCATAATTTCTTGAATGAAATTTCTGTATTGTGCATGCAAACGGCTAATTCAAATAAGAGTTTGTTACTTACTTAGAATTTTGTCATAATTTCTTTAATGATATGTCTGTTTTGTGTATCCAAGAGTTGAAATCAATAAAGAGTTTGTTACTTACTTGCAAATATTTTCATAATTTCTTGAATGAAATTTCCGTATTGTGTATCCAAGAGGGAACTTCAAGAAAGAGATTGTTACTTACTTAGAATTTTTTCATCATTTCTTAAATGAAATTTCTGTGTTCTGCATGCAAACGGCTAATTCAAGAAAGAGCTTGTTACTTATTTAGAATTTTGTCATAATTTCTTGAATGAAATGTCTTTTTTGTTTATCCAGGAGGCGTATTCAAGAAAGAATATGCTACTTACTTGCGATTTTTTCATAATTTCTTGAATAAAATATCTGTATTGTGTATCCAAAAGGCGAACTCAAGAAAGATTTTGTTACTTACTTACAATTTTTTAATAATTTCTTGAAAGAAATTTCTGCATCGTGTATCCAAGAGGTGAAAACAATAAAGAGTTTGTTACTTACTTGGAACTTTGTCATAATTTCTTGAATGAAATTTATTTTTTATTTATCTAGGAGGCGAATTCAAGAAAGAATTTGCTAGTTACTTGCAATTTTTTCATAATTTCTTAAATGAAATTTCCGCATTGTGTATCCAAAAGGTGACTTCAAGAAAGAGTTTGTTACTTACTTACAATTATTTTTGTCATAATTACCTTAATTAAATTTCTGTATTGTAGATCCAAGAGGTGAATTCAAGAAAGAGTTTGTTACTTACTTACTTACAATTTTTTCAAAATGACATATCCAACAACGGATGTTGATAAAGAATTTATACAATCTGATACTTAGATTTAGTCAATTATATCCGATGTATTTATCAAAGATGTTAATAGAAAAAATTTATTCACTCTGATACCTAGATTTTGTCAATGTTATCCCCTGTGTCTGACAATAAATGTATGCAAATTCCTTTTCAAACATCTCCAATGTTTTAATAGACATTCTAAACGTTTGATATACTAGCATACTCTAAAAATAATGAACACATAACAATGTAATGCATAATATATTTTTAATGAAATAATGCTATGTAGAATATTAATACAAAAATATATTATGATACATTATTAATATCAATGATCAACTTTGGACATTTTGAATCTGTTCCATAAAATAGTTCACCATGTTCTCTCTTCATATTTTAGCTATTGTCTTCCCTTAGCTCGTAATCAGTAGAATAATCATTATTCCATTTTGAATCATACACAATTCTTACTGGTATGTCACCGACAGGTTCAATATGCGTTTCGTCTTTGGTATTATTTGGTTCATTGACTGTTTGATCAATGGTAGTAACTTTTGCTGGCACTGTAACGGGATCAAATTTCAAAACCTCAAAATTTTCCAATTAAAGTTACTCAAGTAAAATAAAATCACCCAAAATATGAACCTAAAAATTCAAGTAAACCTACAGATCGAGTCCAATTTAAAAAGTAGCAAAACAAATGTATCTTAATCGGACAAACTTTGTAAAAATCTTTCCCACAGAAAATGTAATAGCAATAAATAAACCCGCCTCTGTTTTGCCAAAATATGCAATAAATATCAGTGTGACCAAATGTTACATGACAGGCGACCAACAATGTAGTTTAAATTTTAAGAGCTTGAATTCCCAAACTGTCAAGAGAAGGTAGAATTTATCGTACAAAAAAATAGTCACTGGAGATACAAAGTATTTTCGTGCAATTTAGTTGCATTGTTCTGAAACTAAGTTTAGGATCATGTATTCCAATGCAAATAAGTTGTATTTTCCCTTAAAAAGTTTCACAGTGATAAATTATAAGCCATCTGGAAACTAAGTGACATGTCGTTAGCAATAAAATTACAAAAGTAAAACTTTATTTTGTCGAGAAAAAATCCAAATAGACGTCTTAGAGCTATAAATCGTATCAAAATTGAAGTAGCCAATTGGTGTATCCCTGTCCAATAGTAATATAGGAGATACTACGAACCAATAAGACCAATGTAATGCGTGTTTTAGCAACGCCTGAATGTGACCTCTGGTAAAATTGGAGACTATAGTTAGTGAAACTTAGCAATTTTGCGCCAGTCTAGAACCAGTCAAAAAAATTAGCTTACAACCAGTCTTCGAGTAGAATTTGAGAACAGTTTGACGTAAGTGATCTAACTATTGATAGTTTATGACAATTATTATCAGAACATTGATAAATCCATGTTGCATTATATATGTCCCAGCGTATAACATTATCCAAGTGCCTATGACAGTGGAGTGTAATACAGATAATTTTGATATTCCTGAACCAGCTTTGTACCGCTAATGTGAGTAAAAATAAATACATTACTTTCTTAATTTTGTCTTTTCATATTAGTATTTCTCAAGATAATCAGTCCTTGTGGCTCAAACCGCTCTCAAGGGAACCTAAATCCTTTTAATCTGTTTTTGACTCAATATGGCCATTAACAGATGCTCCCCGTTTGAATTGCTGTCTTAATCCCCCGCTACGCGAAGATCCCCCACAAACTATGGTATAAAATATAAGGAAGATATAAAGATAACTCCCATTAAAATATAAGAAAAGAAATAATAAAGACACCCCCCCCCCATTAGAATTGGCGCGGCCTGTTTAAAGGAGCAAAACACAAGGACAAAATTTTCCACTTAAAAAAGATTATTGAGAAATATTACGCATAGAGAAAGTGCAATATTTTGTTAGGCCTAAGTCCCCTTAAGATAGTAACAAAAAAAAGTATACTCCCTAAATATATACATAGAATCCCCTCATAAGATAAGCGAAATTTGAAAGTGTCAAATTTGAGTTATATAAAAAAAAACACCTCAGTACCGAATTTTAATTATTTTTTAAAAAAAACTAGCAAGTATGTCGTTAGATCCCAAAAAACAATTGCTAAAACAAAAACTCATTGCCAAAACAGTGGAAATTTCAAAATCCCTTCCCTCATATAACGGAGACTCACACGTAGATGAATTTAGTATCCAATTAAACCAATTTGTAGAAGTAACTCAAAAAGACTTAAAATCATTAGTAGGCATGTTGTTAATGAGACTAAAAGGGCAAGCGTTAACATTTTAAAACAAATAGAGAACACCATAGGGGAGCATAACAACCTTCCAATAAACTCCATAGAAAAATTGCTAAAAGCGTTCCGAGAAAGATTTGTTGAAACCAGTTCAACATACAAATTAAAGCAAGGAACCATATGTTTATATGATGAGTTTGTTCTTAACGCTCTCCTGCAAGGATTAAGCCCCCCACTATACCGAATATTAATATAAAAAAATATTCAAACATTAGAGCTAGCAGTTCAGGAAGTAGAGAGAATGGTCGAAATTGACACGATTGTGGCAAATCACAATAAGTCAAGAATAAATAACGTAGGAGAATCAACTCCAGAACGATCACGAGGAATTTCACCCGTATTTTTCTCAAGAGATAATTCCCCAAAACCAACTCGAAATAGATCCTCAACCCCTACCAGACAAAGAACTGTACGTTTCGTACCCACGAATACGGCAAACTACGTAAATAACCCCCCAATTATATGCTATGCATGTAATAAACAAGGACATATTTCCAGGGAATGCCGTACTAGAAACAACAATATACCAGCAACACCCAGTTTTAATAACTGTTTGTTCGGGAGAACAAACTTAAATGCCAATGGGTCAGTAAGTTATAGGAGTAACCTCCCACGCCTGCCATTGTTCCGCAACCCCTACCAACAGGGATTGGGAAACGCAAATCCTCCCCCTAATAGACAAAATAATAATCGGTTCCCCAACCCAAATACGCGGCAAAAAATGTACCAATTCAATTCACGGACAGTGTATCCTACTAGATTTAGCAGGAATACAAATAATGCCAGAAGATATTTTTTCCCGACGGGTAGAAATTTTTCGTCAATGCAAAATGAACAAATGCCGCGAGCCGTCGGTACAAGAAATTCCAACCCGCGTAATAATACGTGGCAACCAAGACAATCCAATGTCAACCAACTTGCTAGGGATGTTCCCACCGAAACCCAATGTTAAACACCAACCTATCAAATAAATGCACAAGGAAACGAGTCAGGCCCCCAAAAAAACTAACCGGGACCCTGGAGGCCAGTATTTTTTATAGGTCCCTTCCAGTAGTTTTACCTTCCTTAAGTGGCAATAATGATATATTACCTATATTAAATGATTTTGGTGTTGCAAATATTTATTTCAAAGCACTAATAGATTCCGGTGCATCGGTTAACATAATAAACTCGAATGTATTTAATAGATTACCAGTATATATTAAGTGACGGAAAAATTTTAATATTCCCAGTTTAACCAGCGTCACAGGGCATAGGCTGGAAGCAATAGGCTCAATACGCCTAGATGTCACAAAAGATAATAGAGTCTTTCCTACCAACTTCATAATATACAAGAATTTTCCATATGAGGCTATAATCGGTGCTAATTTTTTAAAATCTAATAGAGTGTTATTAGATATAGTGAATGACAGACTTGTATATCCATCCGATCCTATTCTCCGACGTGTGGAGAAAGGAGAAGCAACAGTGAATAGAATAAAGTCTTTTGTACCCCATTTCTCGTCCTGTAGGAGAAACTCAACCAGCAAATGGATTGAGTCAATAAAAGCAAAGATAGGGAAAATGCCAGAGTATAGGCAAACGGAAATTAAGAAAATAGCAGGATTATGGAACGAGATAATAAATCTAAATGCCGTCCCCTTACGACCAACCCAACTAGCGGAAGACTTGATTCAACCAAGCGCCAATCTTAACTTAATAGGAAATAATTTGGAAGAAAAATATTATGGATTCGCAGTGCGCAAGACAAAGATTTCCCCAAAAACAATGCAAAGAGTTTAAATCTCACAAATGGTCACCTCCGTAAAACACCAGCTCCGAAATTAAGTTTGCTTCCCCGTTTGGAGAAATCCCCGAAAACCTCTTTTGTGAAGAACAGATTATTTTATATGAGAAAGGAGAAGGTTTTATTTGGTTGACAAATACACATGAAAATGATACGATTACATTAAAAAAGGGAACATGCCTCGTTGAAAAACAAGTGATTTCTGAATGCGAGTTAAACGAGTGGAAAAACTCCAAAAGGAGCTTAGTTAATACTATTGGTGTCAGTGATCCAAGGAATAGGTACCCACTAACAAGACCCCAATTTTTGAAAAATTTAAATTAGATCATATCGAAGATACGGAATTAAGAGAAAAATTATATGAATTGCTCTGGAATTTTAAAGATATATTTTCCACGTTTGAAGAGGACATTGGATTGATACCGTTCTATGAACTTTCTATCCAAACTACAGCGTTGCCTGTAGCTAAACAGCCCTATGGCATCCCTCATCCCTACAAAAATTGGTTAAAAAATAAAATCCGTGAATTAGAAAGAAACAATATTATACGCCCAAGTATAAGCCCGTATTCAGCCCCTGTTATACTAGTGCCAAAAAAGAACAAGGACCTTAGGCTCGTAGTAGAATATAGAGCCCTGAACAAGCAGGTAGTCAGTGACAAGTTTAACCTGCCCCGAATAGACGAAATTCTAGACTCCATCTCAACAAAAAATAAAATTTTTACATCTCTCGACCTCACACAAGGTTATCATCAAGTTAAGATAGCAGATAATGACGTTTATAAAACGACATTTTCTACGACAGAGTGTGGCTCTTATGAATATTTAAGAGTACCCTTTGGACTTAAACCTTGTTCAAGTGCACTATGTAGACCTTTGTTACATTTATTACGAGGTGTAGAGAATATTATTCATTTTGTGGATGATGTAATCTGTGTAGGAGAAAACCCGGAGGATCATTTAGCCACATTAGCCAAAGTTTTTGAAAAATTCAGAGAAGGCAATCTAAAATGTAGGCCTGAAAAAGTAAAATTTACTTCAATCCGATATAAAATTCTTGGGAATGATAGTGACCCAAGGTCAAATATCACCTGACCCTGAGAAAATAAAATGTGTAGAAAATCTCAAACCTCCGAGAACTATAAAACAATTGCGAGGCTTTCTTGGTTTGACTAGTTATTTTAGAAAATTTATACGTAACTAAGCACAAATTGCACAACCCCTAACGGATCTAACCAAAGAGACCCCCCAAAATATTACCTGGTCGCAGGAAGCTCAAACTTCCTTAGACACTCTCAAGAAAGCACTTTCTTCTGAACCAATATTGTCGCTGCCTGATTTTGAAAAAGGACAATTTGTAGTCACCACTGACGCCTCAGCTCTGGGCATTGGTGCAATCCTTTCCCAATTAATCCCCTTAGAAGACTACCCATATTCCCTACAGAAACCCCCTCAGTATTTAGAAAAAGTCATATGCTATTCAAGTAGAACTCTGTCGAAAGGCGAAAGCAGTTATTCTGCAACGTAATTGGAGCTACTATCTATAATTTACCATTTAGACAAATTTAGACATTATTTAGTGGGTCGAAAATTTAAGCTGCGTTCGGACCATAAGAACTTACAGTACCTAAGCACATTCAAAAATCCAACGGGAATTTTAGCTAGATGGATAATGAAAATCCAAGATCTGGATTACCAATTTGAACATTTGACCGGTAAACAAAATGCCCCCTGGGATTACTTGAGTAGATACCCCGAAAATAACTCCTCAGATAATGAAAACAAAGAAATAAATGCCGTTAATCACAGTAAACGAAAACACAAGACGAATAAACCTAAAATCCAAATAGAAGAAAACGAAGTTAATCATTGCCCCTTATCGCTGGCTAACGTTAAAAGAAACCAAATTAAGGATGAAATGTGTTCGACTCTCATCAATTATTTTGTGAATTTTGATAACCTCCCTGATAAGTACAAAGCCCTGAGAAGGAAAATAGACAATTTTTACTATGAATTAGACGAAGCAGTCCTTTGCAGGATAGTAACAGGCGATACAAATAGAAACCAAACCTCGATAATACCTGTATTACCCCAGAACCTAATAATACCTGCCTTTGAATATTTTCATTCGGATACAGGCCGACACTTGGGAATCACGAAAACCTCTCATAGATTGCAACAATATTTCTTTGTTCCTTCAGCACTAACCAAACTCAAGGATTTTATAAACAATTGCGAATCATGTAATTTAAGAAAGAATCCCCAAACTTGTCCCCATCTCCCAATGGGAACAGTGCCGGTAGCGAGGTTTCCTTTCGACATTGTCTCACTTGATTTATACGGACCAAGTGGATGCTTACCTGTTTCCAACAGAGGCCATACTTGCATTCTTTCAGTTATTGACCACTTTTCCGGATTCACGTTTGCAAAAGAATTGAAAAATCAAGGTGCGTACGCTACGAGTAAAGCGTTGGCAAAAATATTTTGAAAATTTGGCGTCCCTAACAAAGTTATCAGTGATAATGGGAGTAATTTTGTTTCTAAAGTAACAAAAGATTTAATGAGTTTTCTCAACATAGAGAAATTGATGACCTTCCCCTACCATCCGTAAGCTAATGGGAAAATTGAAAACAGGCATAAAATATTTTCCAATGTCTTGAGCATTTATGCAAAAGACAACCGAAACGACTGGGATCAATATCTACCTTACTTAACCAATGTAATTAGTACTGTCTATTCAGAAAAAACTAAAGAAAGTCCTTTTTATCTTTTATTCGGACGCGATTTTAAAATACCCTATCAGGAAGTTATAGAATCCAGACAGTATTACGGTAATACAGAGGACTACAAGCAAGATTTCATAAATAGGATGAGGAAAACCTATAAGGTAGTTAAACAAGAATTAGAAAAATCTAAAACAAACCAAGAGTTGAGAAACGAATCAAAAGTCAAAAGGAATATAAATTTTAAGGTAGGAGATTGTGTTTACCTAAAGAATGAGGCAAAGGTGGAAGGCAAAAAACTTTCTAGTAAATATTCGGGACCTTACAGAATAATCGAAAAATGCGACAATGATTTTACTTTTAAAATGATAAACCCTGACGATGGAAGAATATATAAGGCAAAAGTCAGCTAAATAAAAAGGGCCATGTACCTAGAAAGATGGGTGCCGAGACCCCCATCTAGTGATTCATTAACCGCGGCAAACAAATTTCCCAAGTCAAGGCTAGCCGATTTAAAACATTTCAATTTCAAAGAATATTATTTCGAGAATAACAGTGACGAGAAAATTTTCGAAGAATTCTTAGCCATGAAAAATCTAGTTGTCCCCAAAGGGAAATCTTTAATACCAATAGCAACAAAACCCCCAAAAGGTCCAAAAAGTTTATCGTCAGAAAGCTCAGAAGAGTTAGACTATACGCTTTCCCCAAAAACCAAATTTTCCCCCGCTAGAATTTCAACTCATTATCCCCCAAAAGATTTCCAGATGATATGGTATCACCAGCAACCCCGATAGAGAGGCCCCTATCGTTACAGGATGAATTAAATAGAGCTATGGAAACCCCGGGTGTAAAAATGAAGAAAACTCCACCCAAGGAAACAAACAAGAGAAATTTGAGAGAAACTATGGACATTATCAATTATCCTATAAAAAACAAGGCAAAGTACCTTGCCTTGGACCCAGGAATACCCTGACGATGAAAATCTAGGACAATATCATCACATAACGGTACCCAAAGTCAAGCCCAGTGAATCAGCCTCCTGGCGACAGACCATGTTCAAAAAATACCCGGCTCCCCCGAGGATATGGTATTCAAACAATGGAGACACTCTCCACAAATACTCGACTCCTCCCAGAGTTCCCAAGAATCTTTTAACTCCCCCGAAACAGGAATTCAGCGTGAGAAAATGGAAAATAAACCCTCTACGTCGAGAGGAGACGAAATATATGAAGCAAGGGCAAGTGATACACCAAAATCGCAAAGGACCACCCCGGAAAGCCCCAATGATGAATCTTCAGGGACCAGTTCTACTGAATCCGACGATGAATCAGCTCCAGACGAACCCCAAGACGCAAAAAAGGAAAACCAACTTCGGCTACCGCACATGCGAAAGAGGCTAAATTAAAAGGTAAAAAATTCTTATTGAAGCAGTACAAGAAATTTGACCTAATCTCCATGGTAAAGTATAAAAAGAATAACACGCCAGAAAGAGAACAGGAAGTTACCACAAAATCTGGGAGAGTAATTAAAAAACCAGATAAATGGAAGTACGTCTAGAGATCAAATACCCCAAAAACTCATAAAATAATGTTAAGACGAAATGAGTAGGTTGAATAAAAAAAACTTAAAACAAATGTGTATAGATACGACACTTCAACGAAAGCTATCCGTAAAAGGTCGAAGGAAATTAATAGTTTAACTTTTCCAGATAAACTGAATCCCGGCTTGATAGAAAACCCTGAAGATAGAAGCAGAACAAGAATTGTTCAACCCCTCCTCCAAAAAAAATACCAGGTGCCACCTCGTTACGGACGGAACGACTATGGACCAGCTATTCCAGATGCAATCGAAACTCCTAGACGATTCGACACAATTGATAACAGAAAGACTGAAAATCGAGAACATGATAGAAACCATACTTAACTCTTTTAGTGAAGTTAAGGCCTCCAAAGAAAAAATGAACAAAAAAACAAATGAGTTCCTAGTAACTCTTCAAATGTATAAATTAATCGAGACTAATTTCATGGAAATTAAGGAGCAGGCTACAAAAATCCAGAATGAAATTGAATCAAAAAATGACGCCATGCTAGTTAGGGGTTATAATTATGCCAACAAGGTCCTAAAATTACAAGCTTTATATAATAAAATGCAAGAAATCGGTAAAAAAAGTGGAAGATTATAGAAACAGTACTGTTCTATCTGCAACAATAGCGGTAAAAGAAGCACTGGCTCCTGAACAAGTAAAGCTCCTAAACTTACAGCATGAATACGGCCACTTAAAAGCACAAAAAGAAATAATTAAACTACAACAGGAGAGCTTAGAAAAACAACAGAAGGAAAACAAAGCCGAAATCAACAGAGAATTGCAAAAACAAAGAGAGTTCTGCTCAAACTTAGAGAAAATGATCGAAACCTATTTTACAATTGAGGTTGACCTACCCCTCAACGCCCAATTGGAAAATATTCTTGCTAACAATTACAATGAAGGGCCACCACAATCCTTATATTTAACAATTCCAAATCAAGCCCGGCATCTCCTTATAAAACCCCAAATGGAGTCTATTCAACAAAACCCTCCAACGGACAATAACGTAACTACTCTGACCCAATACCCCACCATCCAAAGAAATGATACAACTGGCCATGATTCCTCAAAAATATCTTCACCACAAGGAACACCCAAAACGCATCCGTTACCAGACGATACAGAAAACTAAGAAAATATTAATCATGGCTGTTAATTAAACTCAAAAAGGAGGTAAAAATTCATTTCTCGATTAAATACAAAAAAAGAGACTTTTTTAAAATTTTAGTATAGTAAATTGTGTAAGCAAGGGTATAGCGATAATCTATGTGGAAGATGTTTCCACAATAATGTGGAAGACGGTTGGAATAATTTTAGAAAAATAATTTGGGAAGTTGCTGAAGGTGTATCAGGGAAAAAAGTAGAACTGCAGCTAAGAATATTAGTGAAAAAGCTTTATGTTTAATAGAAAGGAGAAAGGACTTACAAGAATTATCTGAGTGATAGATCATATGAAAACAAAAGAAATGTAGAGCGAGTGGAGAAAGCATTAAAATATGAAGTAAGGAGGTGTGAAGTGGAGGCCATGGATAAAATTGCTGAGGATCTGGAAGATGCAGCTAGACGGCATAATAGTAAAATATTGTACTGGCAAGTTAACCTAACGATTTTAGGAAAACCTTAATTAAGCCACTTTATAAGAAAGGTGATAAAAGTGAGTTTGGTAATTATCGAGGCATTAGTCTTGTATCTGTAGGTAGAAAATTGCTTAGTAATATGATACTTTTTAGACTGAGTGATGCCGTAGACAAAGTTTTAAGAGAAGAGCAGTGCGGTTTTTGAAAAGGCAGAGGACGTGTTGACCAAATATTCACCCTTAGGCTCAGTTTTATAGATTACGAGCAAGCGTTCGATACTGTTGATAGAAGAGCTTTAGTAAAGATTTTATCCTTGTATGGTATAACAGACAACAACATTAAAGTGATTAGTGCTATGTACGAGAATAACACTGCTGCAGTTAAGGTAGGAAATGAGGTTAGCAGATGGTTTTGTATTAAATCAGGAGTTAAGCAGGGCTGTGTTCTATCCCCCTTTATTTGGATTATTTTGATGGACTTTGTTTTAAGGAGCACAGGAAAGGCAATGGGAGACCAGGGAATCAAATGGGGAGGAAAAAGTCTCCTGGACTTGGATTATGCTAATGATTTCAGCATCCTAGATGAAAGTGTGAGCAAAATGAATGAAGTTTTAGAGGTTTTACGAGTTCAGGGGGCTAGAATTGGTTTGAAAATTAATGTTAGGAAGACTAAGTCACTAAGGCTAGGAATAACTGAAGATGAAAAGGTGACGTTGGGTAATGAAAAGATTGATCAGGTGGGCAGCTTCACTTACCTTGGTAGTATTATTAATAAAGATGGTGGGAGCAGTAAAGATGCAAAAAATAGAATACCCAAGGCTCAGGGTTTTTTTTCACAGTTATTAAAAAGTCTGGAAGAATAGGAAGATAAGTCTGCAAACCAAGATTAGAATATTAGAAGCTACAGTGATGACAGTGGTAAAATATGGCTCTGAAGCATGGATGCTCCGAAAAGCGGATGAAGGTTTGCTAGATATTTTCCAGAGAAATTGCTTAAGGATTGTTCTTCGTATCCGACTGACTGACCATATTTCAAACAATAGGCTATACGAAAAATGTGGTCCAGTACCGCTCTCTAGGGCTATAATGAAAGAAAGGTTGAGGCGGCTAGGACACGTTGTGCAGATGAAGGATGACAGATTGCCGAATGTTTTTCTTTTTAGCCAACCATTTAGGGCTAAACGGAAAGCAGGTCGTTCCCGTCTGGGGTGGGAGGACGCCATAAAGAAAGATTTAAAGGAAATTGGAACTTCATGGGTGGGTGGAAAAAGGGAGGCTTTGAATAAATTGGGGTAGAGGAGGATCGTGCGTAGCTGTGTTGGCCTCAGGCGGCTTGGTGCTGCAGTGAGTTATTAGTATTAGTAGTAGTAGTATAGCGATAATCTAATACCCCGTGCGCAATGTCGTTAAACTAGAGGATCAATAAACTTTGATGATTATGGATAAAATGTTCAAAAAATGATAGATTAAGTAATCAATAAACCTTGGTTTTCTCATAAATCTTTAAAAATATATTTAAATTCATGAAACCTTCGATATCGTAATTACTTTAAAACCTTTCTTCGTACTTAGCAAATGTCCAAATTCCTTTGAAATACAATAAGGTTAATTTACAAAGAATGAGGAAGTTAGAAATTCCCCCAATAATAAAGTAGTCCGAATTTAATCAAAAGAAAAGATGGCCGAAAGTAGCCACGCTAACTTGCTATAAAATTTATAAAATACTGGACAACCTAAAATACATATTCGGCAAAAATATGTACGAGTCGTTATCGCAATAATTATAACCAAGGTTTTTTGCTATTAGAACACACATTTGATAATTAGCGGTAATGTAATAATCAAGCATATATATAACGGTAGTAATGATGTGAGGCATGATTTGTTAGCATGTAGAAACATAATAGTTAACCAAGTCATAAATATAGAGTTTCTGTCAATCTAAATAACAGAAGCAGGCTTGACTGATCTTCTAACTTTGTTCATATAGACCTACTAAAAGATAAAAAAATCTGTCGCCAATTATTCGAATTAACATATGAACTCAAGAATTTGACAAAAATTCCCTAATTGAAAATAATTATAAGTAAAATTATATATCTTTTCTTTGGTGACATAAATGGATCTTTAATCCGTATGTAAGATATGTGATGATGAGAAGATTAAACTATCAAAGACCATCCTTTATCAGTGAAATAAAAAGAAAATTAAAAGTGGCCAATGGGAACTGAGAACATTCTTCTCAGGTTTAAAATAAATTCAGTTATTTGAAGAACCCCTGCAAATCACTAAACGAGACCAAGCAGATTCTCTTTTCGCAATTTTTTTTACTAAATTAATGCCACTTCTCGTAACGTTATGGATTATTTATGCAGTTCAAGTGATCCTATGTGTAATACTAATTCTTGGGAACCACACCACACCAGTAACTTAACTATGCGTTCCAAAAACTCACAAGAAACTGATGGGAAACTGATCGACTTATTTATATGTTTCTCCGTCAAAATCGAAATACTTTGTCTCTTTTAAAGTCAATACTAGCAATGCAGTTTAATTAACCCCATGCAGCGTATTATATCCTAGAAATGCTTTTGTAATAAACAACTCCTACTTCTAATATTATCAAAAAACAATGGAGTGGTTTCTAAAAAAATAGATAGATTTAAGCTAGCGCTATTAGGAACTTCAAACAGGCACTAGATAGTGAAAACGCGTACCTAAGGGGCAAAATATCCATCAACCCTACGTATGACCCGTGAACAAAACCGAGCCCACCATTTTCCAAACACATTAGAGTCATGGTAGAATATAAAAGCAGCCTTACAAGCCTCACCTTCCAGTCATCATAAATCCTAACCAAATGAACGCGACACAAAAAAATTCACGAACTCCAATACAGTTCAAAACGTACGAAAGCTAAATGACAAAATCTGATTAAACCCCCTCCCTGATCTCTGCGCGTTTGCATTTGTTTTCCTCAAAATTACAAGCTCCAACAATTTAATTCAAAGATACCCTTAATGCTGGTAGCAATCAGTAGTTGAACCGTGTACTATTTTATATTCTGAACTACTTTGATACCCTTAATGAGCAGTCTATTCGCCTAAAAACAAATATCATAGGAATAAATAACTTACTGTGCTAAAATGTTATTTAAATACCAAAAAAAAATAAAACGCCTACTTCAGCAGTAAGATAAAATTACCCCTGAGCAAATGAGAAGATTAAAAAATATCTTTTGGTCTCAAACTATTGATATCTTCGTTATATTTTTATTTATATATATATATATATATTTGATTATATTTTGAATATATTTTGGTGTGGTATAATCCAAAAATACATGAAATAGTGTGCTAGTCAGTTTCGAAACTCAAATAAGCAAAAGGAATAATTGCTAAAGAATCGAAAAAAAACATGAATACCCTGAAAAAAAAGGGTTTAAATCGAAGCATTTGAAATATTAATCTTGGCCTGCAAATTTTGACCTAGAAAAATGCGATATAACCATTAACAAAAGATAAGCCCGTAGATATAGATAAAACCACAATGACAGTATAACACTAAAGCTATAAAATTAAACCACAGAAATACGCAAAGCCTAGAAAAACCTGAACAGAAATCCAAAAGTTGACTCACATATATTTAAAATCAAATGTGACAATAACCTTGAATAAAGCTATTTCAATAATATTTGTTTAAAATCCGGCAATCAGCTGTATGCTATATATATATACACACATATATATATATATATATATATATATATATATATATATATATATATATATATATATATATATATATATATATATATATATATATATATATATATATATATATATATATATATATATATATATATATATATATATATATATATATATATATATATATATATATATATAATATATATATATATATATATAGTACCGAGGCCCAGCACTTGGCAGACGGCAGGCTTCTATATATGGACTCTCATTGTCACTTATCTTCTAACTGCAGAAATTTTGATCTCCTTCTTAAAGTTTTGATCTATTTAGATGGTTCTTGTTGCCAGTAATGTCAATGTGCCAGTTTTAAGAAGAAAAAAAATTATGTTGCTGATTTTAAAGCTGTACCTCGGCATGGCTACACGACAGGCTTGTATATTTTGAGTCTCATATGTTACAGTAAACCGAAGACTGGCAGGATCAGTACAAGATACTAGGGTATATAGGAGTGCTGTTATTGATGTTAAAAGTAAAGATCAACATCTAGTAGTGTCAAAAGTTAATTTAAAGCTGAAATATCGGAAGGGAAACTACCTGCCGGGAAGTTATGATAATGGTAGACTCCAGGATGAGAATGTGACAGAAACTTTCCAGGAACAGTTAAATCCTAAACTTGAGAGTTTAAAATTTGATAATGTGGAAGATGGTTGGAATAACTTTAGAAAAATAATTTTTTGAAGTTGCTGAAGATGTATTAGGGAAGAAAGCTAGAACTGCAGCTAAGAATATTAGTGTAAAAGCTTTATGTTTAATAGAAGGAGAAAAGACTTGTACAAGATTTATCTGAGTGATAGATTAAATGAAAACAAAAGGAATGTAAAGAAAGTGGAGAAATCATTAAAATATGAACTAAGGAGGTGTGAAGTGGAGGCCACTGATAAAATTACCGAGGATCTGGAAGATGCAGCTAGACGGCATAATAGTAAAATACTGTACTGGCGTGTTAACAAATTGAAAGGGAGTAGTCAATCCGGACTTTGCCCAGTTAAAGATAGGAATGGGGCTGCAATTAGCGATAAGAAACAAAACTAAAGAGAGATGGGCCGAACATTTTGAGAATCTGTTTAAGCGAGATAGAGTTGCAGGGAAAGATATAAAGGAAAATGAAAAAGTTTGTGATACCTTGGATGTTAAGGAAGATTTGTTTTGTGAGGAGGAATTAGCAACAGTACTAAAAGGATTAAAGAATAATAAGGCTCCAGGTGCTGATAGGGTGGTAAATGAGTTTCTTAAATATGGTGGCTCTGAGGCTAGAAATGAATTACTGAAGATTATGAAAATGATTTTGAAAAGGGGAAAGTCCCTAACGATTCTAGGAAAACCTTAATTAAGCCACTTTATAAGAAAGGTGATAAAAGTGAGTGTGGTAATAATCGAGGCATTAGTCTGGTCTCTGTAGGTAGCAAATTACATAGTAATATGATACTTTTTAGACTGAGAGATGCCGTAGACACAGTTTTAAGAGAAGAACAGTGCGGTTTTAGAAAAGGTAGAGGATGGGTCGATCAAATTTTTACTCTTATGCTAACAATTGAGAAGTGCCTGAGTTTTAAAACATCTTTGGTCCTCAGTTTTATAGATTATGAGCAAGCGTTCGATTCTGTTGATAGAAGAGCTTTAGTAAAGTTTTTATCCTTGTTTGGTATACCAGACAAATACATTAAAGTGATTAGTGCTATGTACGAGAATAACATTGCTGCGGTTAAGGTAGGAAAAGAAGTTAGTAGCTGGTTTTGTATTAAATCAGGAGTTAAGCAGGGTTGTGTTCTATCCCCCTTTATAAGGATTATTTTGATGGACTTTGTCTTAAGGAGCACAGGAAAGGCAATAGGAGACCACGGAATCAAATTGGGAGGAAAAAGTCCCATTGACTTAGATTATACTGATGATTTAAGCATCCTAGATGAAAGTGTGAGCAAACTGAATGAAGTTTTAGAGGTTTTGCGAGTTCAGGGTGCTAGAATAGGTTTCAGAATTAATGTTAAAAAGACTAAGTCACTAAGGCTATTAATAAGTGAAGATGAAAAGGTGACGTTGGGTAATGAAAATATTGATCACGTGGGCAGCTTCACTTACCTTGGTAGTATTGTTAGTAAAGATGGTGGGAGCAGTGAAGATGTTAAAAGTAGAATAGCCAAGGCTCAGGTTTTTTTCTCATAGTTAAAAAAAAGTTTGGAAGAATAGGAGGATATATCTGCAAATAAAGATTGGAATCTTAGAAGCTACTGTGATGACAGTTGTCAAATATGGCTCTAAAGCATGCACGCTCCGAAAATCGGATGAAGATTTGCTCGATGTTTTCCAGAGAAATTGCTTAAGGGTTGTTCTGGGTACCCAGCTGACTGACCGTATTTCAAACAATAGGCTATACAAAAAATGTGGTTCAATACCGCTCTCTAGGGCTATAATAAAAGAAAAGTTGCACGCAAACTTGAGTTTTTCTGTAGTAAAAATAATAAATGACCCGTGGTCATTATCTCAGTTGTGCCGGAATGTCATTCGACAAAATATGCGAAGGAACATCATAACTGCCACATTGGAGGGCCTGCACCTCCCAAACCAATTATTAGTGTATTTAATGTACTTGAATTCACCTGAAAGCGGTAAAAATAACGTAGTGTTTGAACTCAAATTTCTCATTTCAAATGTGCCATCATGGGAAAATTATCCACTTGCCAGTATGCTGATATCCTCAAGTTCAAAGGCGGCATTGCCTGATGATGCACCCATATTAAAATTAAAAGCCGATATCCGTGGAAGAAACTGTGTATATAAATAATCCCGTTAAAATAAATAATAGAAGAGCCCTCCAACATTATCTAAAGTGTTGTGTCTATGTAGATCGATTATTATTTAAAAAGTGCATTAAATGAATAAACTAGCATTGTATTAATATTTTATAAAACTATGAGTCAGAGAGTGAGTATCCAAGGATTTAAATACATCGTTATCAAATTGACAAAAAAAGGTAGTCTTTTGAAAATCTCAATACTTTTTAGCCTGTATGGAACCTAGAGAATCGAATTACATTTTAAAACATGAATAGCCAAGTGCAAGGTGGCACTGGTGAAAAAGCAGTTCAACCTCGACCTGAAGTTACCTTGCTTCCCATTCAAAGTATATATTCATTTTTGGTTAATATGGAGCTTTAGAAGAATCGAATTATGTCGAACGAATAAGTACCCGAGTATGAGGAAATACTGGCGAAAAGGTAGTTTGACCTCGACCTAGAGTAAACCATGATTGTAACTAATATTAAAAACATTAACTAGACAATAGCCAATAGAAACTACCTTTCATTTCAGAACAATGGCCAAGGCAATTATTGACAAAGAGTTTATAACTATCAAGTACGCAAAACAAAATATGATATACTCTGCAGCAATCCTTATTGTGAATAAATCAGGGGAAGAAATGTTCGCGAAAAAAGGGGACGTCAAATATGATTAAGAGAATACAGAATACATTTTCAGCAATGTATTATAGCAATTATTTATTAAAATGTATTATAGCCCTAGAGAGCGGTATTGAACCACATTTTTTGTATAGCCTATTGTTTGAAATACGGTCAGTCAGCTGGGTACCCAGAACAACCCTTAAGCAATTTCTCTGGAAAACATCGAGCAAATCTTCATCCGATTTTCGGAGCGTGCATGCTTTAGAGCCATATTTGACAACTGTCATCACAGTAGCTTCTAAGATTCCAATCTTTATTTGCAGACTTATCTTCCTATTCTTCCAAACTTTTTTTTAACTGTGAAAAAACACCCTGAGCCTTGGCTATACTACTTTTAACATCTTCACTGCTCCCATCATCTTTACTAATAATGCTACCAAGGTAAATGAAGCTGCCCACCTGATCAATATTTTCATTACCCAACGTCACCTTTTCATCTTCACTTATTAATAGCCTTAGTGACTTAGTCTTTTTAACATTAATTCTGAAACCTATTCTAGCACTCTGAAATCGCAAAACCTCTAAAACTTCATTCAGTTTGCTCACACTTTCATCTAGGATGCTTAAATCATCAGTATAATCTAAGTCAATGGGACTTTTTCCTCCCAATTTGATTCCGTGGTCTCCTATTGCCTTTCCTGTGCTCCTTAAGACAAAGTCCATCAAAATAATCCATATAAAGGGGGATAGAATACAACCCTGCTTAACTCCAGATTTAATACAAAACCAGCTGCTAACCTCATTTCCTACCTTAACCGCAGCAATGTTATTCTCGTACATAGCACTAATCACTTTAATGTATTTGTCTGGTATACCAAACAAGGATAAAAACTTTACTAAAGCTCTTCTATCAACAGAATCGAACGCTTGCTCATAATCTATAAAACTGAGGACCAAAGATGTTTTAAAACTCAGGCACTTCTCAATTGTTAGCATAAGAGTAAAAATTTGATCGACCCATCCTCTACCTTTTCTAAAACCGCACTATTCTTCTCTTAAAACTTTGTCTGCGGCATCTCTCAGTCTAAAAAGTATCATATTACTAAGTAATTTGCTACCTACAGAGACCAGACTAATGCCTCGATAATTACCACGCTCACTTTTATCACCTTTCTTATAAAGTGGCTTAATTAAGGTTTTCCTAGAATCGTTAGAGACTTTCCCCTTTTCAAAAATCATTTTCATAATCTTCAGTAATTCATTTCTAGCCTCAGAGCCACCATATTTAAGAAACTCATTTACCACCCTATCAGCACCTTGAGCCTTATTATTTTTTAATCCTTTTAATACTGTTGCTAATTCCTCCTCACAAAACAAATCTTCCTTAACATCCAAGGTATCACAAACTTTTTCATTTTCCTCTATATCTTTTCCTGCAACTTTATCTCGGTTAATCAAATTCTCAAAATGTTCGGCCCATCTCTCTTTAGTTTTTTCCTTATCGCTAATTGCAGCCCCATTCCTATCTTTAACTGGGCAAAGTCCGGATTGACTACTCCCTTTCAATTTGTTAACACGCCAGTACAGTATTTTACTATTATGCCGTCTAGCTGCATCTTCCAGATCCTCGGTAATTTTATCAGTGGCCTCCACTTCACACCTCCTTAGTTCATATTTTAATGATTTCTCCACTTTCTTTACATTCCTTTTGTTTTCATTTAATCTATCACTCAGATAAATCTTGTACAAGTCTTTTCTCCTTCTATTAAACATAAAGCTTTTACACTAATATTCTTAGCTGCAGTTCTAGCTTTCTTCCCTAATACATCTTCAGCAACTTCAAAAAATTATTTTTCTAAAGTTATTCCAACCATCTTCCACATTATCAAATTTTAAACTCTCAAGTTTAGGATTTAACTGTTCCTGGAAAGTTTCTGTCACATTCTCATCCTGGAGTCTACCATTATCATAACTTCCCGGGAGGTAGTTTCCCTTCCGATATTTCAGCTTTAAATTAACTTTTGACACTACTAGATGTTGATCTTTACTTTTAACATCAATAACAGCACTCCTATATACCCTAGTATCTTGTACTGATCCTGCCAGTCTTCGGTTTACTGTAACATATGAGACTCAAAATATACAAGCCTGTCGTGTAGCCATGCCGAGGTACAGCTTTAAAATCAGCAACATAATTTTTTTTTCTTCTTAAAACTGGCACATTGACATTACTGGCAACAAGAACCATCTAAATAGATCAAAACTTTAAGAAGGAGATCAAAATTTCTGCAGTTAGAAGATAAGTGACAATGAGAGTCCATATATAGAAGCCTGCCGTCTGCCAAGTGCTGGGCCTCGGTACTATATATATATATATATTATATATATATATATATATATATATATATATATATATATATATATATATATATATATATATATATATATATATATATATATATATATATATATATATATATATATATATATATATATATATATATATATATATATATATATATATATATATATATATATATAGTGTGTATATATATATAGCATACAGCTGATTGCCGGATTTTAAACAAATATTATTGAAATAGCTTTATTCAAGGTTATTGTCACATTTGATTTTAAATATATGTGAGTCAACTTTTGGATTTCTGTTCAGGTTTTTCTAGGCTTTGCGTATTTCTGTGGTTTAATTTTATAGCTTTAGTGTTATACTGTCATTGTGGTTTTATCAATATCTACAGGCTTATCTTTTGATAATGGTTATATCGCATTTTTCTAGGTCGAAATTTGCAGGCCAAAATTAGTATTTTAAATGTTTTGACTTAAACCCTTTTTTTTCAGGGTATTTATGATTTTTTTTTTCGATTCCTTAGCAATTATTCCTTTTGCTTATTTGAGTTTCGAAACTGACTAGCACACTATTTCATGTATTTTGGATTATACCACGCCAAAATATAATCAAAATATAATCAAATATATATATATATATATATAAATAAAAATGTATCGAAGATATCAATAGTTTGAGACCAAAAGATATTTTTTAATCTTCTCATTTGCTCCGCGGTAATTTTATCTTACTGCTGAAGTAGGCGTTTTATTTTTTTTTTGTATTTAAAGAACATTTTAGCACTGTAAGTTATTTATTCCTATGATCTTTGTTTTTAGGTGAATAGACTGCTCATTAAGGGTATCAAAATAGCTCCGAATATAAAATAGTACACAGTTCAACTACTTATTGCTACCGGCATTAAGGGTATCTTTGAATTAATTTATTGGAGCTTGTATTTTTGAGGAAAACAAATGCAAACGCGCAGAGATCAGGGAGGGGGTTTAATCAGATTTTGTCATTTAGCTTTCGTACGTTTTGAACTGTATTGGAGTTCGTGAATTTTTTTGTGTCGCGTTCATTTGGTTAGGATTTATGATGACTGGAAGGTGAGGCTTGTAAGGCTGCTCTTTTATTCTACCATGACTCTAATGTGTTTGGAAAATGGTGGGCTCGGTTTTGTTCACGGGTCATACGTAGGGTTGATGGATATTTTGCCCCTTAGGTACGCGTTTTCACTATCTAGCGCCTGTTCGAAGTTCCTAATAATGCTAGTTTAAATCTATCTAATTTTTTAGAAAGCACTCCACTGTTTTTTGATAATATTAGAAGCAGGAGTTGTTTATTAAAAAAGTATTTCTAGGATATAATACACTGCACGGGGTTAATTAAGCTGCATTGCTAGTATTGACTTTAAAAGAGAGAAAGTATTTCGATTTTGACGGAGAAACATATAAATAAGTCGATCAATTTCCCATCAGTTTCTTGTGAGTTTTTGGAAAGCATAGTTAAGTTACTGGTGTGGTGTGGTCCCCAAGAATTAGTATTATACATAGGATCACTTGAACTGCATAAATAATCCATAACGTTACGAGAAGTGGCATTAATTTAGTAAAAAAAATTGCGAAAAGAGAATCTGCTTGGTCTCGTTTAGTGATTTGCAG
This sequence comes from Artemia sp. Qi Xiang Cuo, assembly GCF_049724085.1. NCBI lineage: Eukaryota > Metazoa > Arthropoda > Branchiopoda > Anostraca > Artemiidae > Artemia > Artemia sp. Qi Xiang Cuo. The sequence continues at coordinate 85,771,016 of NC_142798.1, read as the reverse complement.
GGGTTCTTCAAATAACTGAATTTATTTTAAACCTCAGAAGAACGTTCTCAGTTCCCATTGGCCACTTTCAATTTTCTTTTTATTTCACTGATAAAGGATGGTCTTTGATAGTTTAATCTTCTCATCATCACATATCTTACATACGGATTAAAGATCCATTTATGTCACCAAAGAAAAGATATATAATTTTACTTATAATTATTTTCAATTAGGGAATTTTCGCCAAATTCTTGAGTTCATATATTGATTCGAATAATTGGCGACATATTTTTTTTCTTTTAGTAGGCCTATATGAACAAAGTTGGAAGATCAGTCAAGCCTACTTCTGTTATTTAGATTGACAGAAACTCTATATTTATGACTTGGTTAACTATTATGTTTCTACATGCTAACAAATCATGCCTCACATCATTACTACCGTTATATATATGCTTGATTATTGCATTACCGCTAATTACCAAATGTGTGTTCTAATAGCAAAAAACCTTGGTTATAATTATTGCGATAACGACTCGTACATATTTTTGCCGAATATGTATTTTAGGTTGTCCAGTATTTTATAAATTTTATAGCAAGTTAGCGTGGCTACTTTCGGCCATCTTTTCTTTTGATTAAATTCGGACTACTTTATTATTGGGGGAATTTCTAACTTCCTCATTCTTTGTAAATTAACCTTATTGTATTTCAAAGGAATTTGGACATTTGCTAAGTACGAAGAAAGGTTTTAAAGTAATTACGATATCGAAGGTTTCATGAATTTAAATATATTTTTAAAGATTTATGAGAAAACCAAGGTTTATTGATTACTTAATCTATCATTTTTTGAACATTTTATCCATAATCATCAAAGTTTATTGATCCTCTAGTTTAACGACATTGCGCACGGGGTATTAGATTATCGCTATACTACTACTACTACTACTAACAACTCACCGCAGCACCAAGCCGCCTGAGGCCAACGCAGCTACGCACGAACCTCCTCCACCCCAATCTATTCAAAGCCTCCCTTTTTACACCTGCCCACGAAGTTCCCATTTCCTTCAAATCTTTCTTTATGACGTCCTCCCACCCCAGACGGGAACGACCTGCTTTCCATTTAGCCCTAGATGGTTGGCCGTAAAGAACAATCTTCGGCGATCTGTCATCGTTCATCCGCACAACGTGCCCTAGCCACCTCAACCTTTCTTTCATTACAGCCCTAGAGAGCGGTACTGAACCACATTTTTCGTATAGCCTATTGTTTGATATACGGTCAGTTAACCGGGTACCAAGAACAATCCTTAAGTAATTTCTCTGGAAAACATCTAGCAAATCTTCATCCGCTTTTCGGAGCATCCATGCTTCAGAGCCATATTTTACCACTGTCATCACTGTAACTTCTAATATTCTAATCTTGGTTAGCAGACTTATCTTCCTATTCTTCCAGACTTTTTAATAACTGTGAAAAAAAACCCTGAGCCTTGGGTATTCTATTTTTTGCATCTTTACTGCTCCCACCATCTTTATTAATAATACTACCAAGGTAAGTGAAGCTGCCCACCTGATCAATCTTTTCGTTGCCCAACGTCACCTTTTCATCTTCACTTATTCCTAGCCTTATTAACTTAGGCTTCTTAACATTAATTTTCATACATAGACTAGTACCCTGAAATCGTAAAACCTCCAAAACTTCATTCATTTTGCTTACACTTTCATCTAGGATGCTTAAATCATTAGCATAATCCAAGTCCAGGAGACTTTTTCCTCCCCATTTGATTCCCTGGTCTCCCATTGCCTTTCCTGTGCTCCTTAAAACAAAGTCCATCAAAATAATCCAAATAAAGGGGGATAGAACACAGCCCTGCTTAACTCCTGATTTAATACAAAACCATCTGCTAACCTCATTTCCTACCTTAACTGCAGCAGTGTTATTCTCGTACATAGCACTAATCACTTTAATGTTGTTGTCTGTTATACCATACAAGGATAAAATCTTTACTAAAGCTCTTCTATCAACAGTATCGAACGCTTGCTCGTAATCTATAAAACTGAGCCTAAGGGTGAATATTTGGTCAACACGTCCTCTGCCTTTTCAAAAACCGCACTGCTCTTCTCTTAAAACTTTGTCTACGGCATCACTCAGTCTAAAAAGTATCATATTACTAAGCAATTTTCTACCTACAGATACAAGACTAATGCCTCGATAATTACCAAACTCACTTTTATCACCTTTCTTATAAAGTGGCTTAATTAAGGTTTTCCTAAAATCGTTAGGTTAACTTGCCAGTACAGTATTTTACTATTATGCCCTAGCTGTATCTTCCAGATCTTCAGCAATTTTATCCATGGCCTCCTCTTCACGCCTCCTTACTTCATATTTTAATGCTTTCTCCACTCGCTCTACATTTATTTTGTTTTCATATGATCTATCACTCAGATAATTCTTGTAAGTCCTTTCTCCTTTCTATTAAACATAAAGCTTTTTCACTAATATTCTTAGCTGCAGTTCTACTTTTTTTCCCTGATACACCTTCAGCAACTTCCCAAATTATTTTTCTAAAATTATTCCAACCGTCTTCCACATTATTGTGGAAACATCTTCCACATAGATTATCGCTATACCCTTGCTTACACAATTTACTATACTAAAATTTTAAAAAAGTCTCTTTTTTTTTATTTAATCGAGAAACGAACTTTTACCTTCTTTTTGAGTTTAATTAACAGCCATGATTAATATTTTCTTAGTTTTCTGTATCGTCTGGTAACGGATGCGTTTTGGGTGTTCCTTGTGGTGAAGATATTTTTGAGGAATCATGGCCAGTTGTATCATTTCTTTGGATGGTGGGGTATTGGGTCAGAGTAGTTACGTTACTGTCCGTTGGAGGGTTTTGTTGAATAGACTCCATTTGGGGTTTTATAAGGAGATGCCGGGCTTGATTTGGAATTGTTAAATATAAGGATTGTGGTGGCCCTTCATTGTAATTGTTAGCAAGAATATTTTCCAATTGGGCGTTGAGGGGTAGGTCGACCTCAATTGTAAAATAGGTTTCGATCATTTTCTCTAAGTTTGAGCAGAACTCTCTTTGTTTTTGCAATTCTCTGTTGATTTCGGCTTTGTTTTCCTTCTGTTGTTTTTCTAAGCCCTCCTGTTTTAGTTTAATTATTTCTTTCTGTGCTTTTAAGTGGTCGTATTCATGCTGTAAGTTTAGGGGCTTTACTTGTTCAGGCGCCAGTGCTTCTTTTCCTGCTATTGTTGCAGATAGAACAGTACTGTTTCTATAATCTTCCACTTTTTTACAGATTTCTTGCATTTTCTTATATAATACTTGTATAATTTTAGGAGTTTATCGAGATAATTATATCCCTTAACAACCACGGCGTCGCTTATTGATCCCATTTTATTCTGGATTTTGGCATTCTGCTCCTTAAGTTCCATGAAATTAGTCTCGATTAATTTATACATTTGTTTAGTCACTAGGATCTCATTTGTTTTTTTGTTAATTTTTTCTTTGGAGGCCTTAACTTCACTAAAAGAGTTAAGTATGGTTTCTATCATGTTCTCGATTTTCAGTCTTTCTGTTATCAATTGTGTCGAATCGTCTAGGAGTTTCGATTGCATCTGAAATAGCTGGTCCATAGTCGTTCCGTCTGTAACGAGGTGGCACCAGGTATTTTTTTTGGAGGAGGGATTGAACAGTTCTTGTTCTGCTTTTATCCTCAGGTTTTTCTATCAAGCAGGGATACAGTTTATCTGCAAGAGTTAAACTATTATTTTCCTTCGACCTTTTAAGGATAGCTTTCCCTGAAGTGTCGTATCCATACACATTTGTTTTAAGGTTTTTTTTTGCTTATTCAACCTACTCATTTCGTCTTAAAGTTATTTTATGACTTTTTGGGGTATTTGATCTCTAGACGTACTTCCATTTATCTGGTTTTTTAATTACTCTGCCAGATTTTGTGGTAACTTCCTGTTTGCTTTCTGGCGTTTTTTTCTTTTTTGACTTTCCCATAGAGATTAGGTCAAATTTCTTGTACTGCTTCAATAAGAATTTTTTACCTTTTTATTTAGCCTCTTTCGCATGTGCGGTAGCCGAAGCTGGTTTTCCTTTTTTGCGTCTTGGGGTTCGTCTGGAGCTGATTCATCGTCGGATTCAGTAGAACTGGTCCCTGAAGATTCATCATTGGGACTTGCCGGGGTGGTCCTTTGCGATTTTGGTGTATCACTAGCCCTTGCTTCATATATTTCGTCTCCTCTCGAAGTAGAGGGTTTATTTTCCATGTCCTCACGCTGAATTCCTGTTTCGGGGGAGTTAAAGGATTCTTAGGAACTCTGGGAGGAGTCAAATATTTGTGGAGAGTGTCTCCATTGTTTGAATGCCATATTCTCGGGGGGGTGGGGTATTTTTTGAACATGGTCTGTCGCCAGGAGGCTGATTCACTGGGCTTGACTTTGGGTACCGTTATGTGATGATATTGTCCTAGATTTTCATCGTCAGGGTATTCCTGGGTCCAAGGCAAGGTACTTTGCCTTTTTTTATAGGGTAATTGATAATGTCCATAGTTTCTCTCAAATGTTTCTTGTTTGTTTCCTTGGGTAGAGTTTTCTTCATTTTTACACCCGGGGTTTCCATAGCTCTATTTCATTCATCCTGTAACGCTAGGGGCCTCTCTATCGGGGTTGCTGGTGATACCATATCATATGAAAATCTTTTGGGGGGACAAGGGGTTGAAATTCTAGCGGGGGAAAATTTGGTTTTTGGGGACAGCGTATAGTCTAACTCTTCTGATCTTTCTGACGATGAACTTTTTGGACCTTTTTGGGGTTTTATTGCTATTGGTATTAAAGATTTCCCTTTGGGGACAACTAGATTTTTCATGGCTAAGAATTCTTCAAAATTTTCCTCGTCGCTATCATTTTCGAAATAGTCTTGTTTGAAATTGAAAGGTTTTAACTCGGCTAGCCTTGACTTGGGGAATTCATTTTCTGCGTTTAATGAATCGGTGGATGGGGGTTTCGGTGCTCATCTGTCCGGGTACTTGGCCCTTTTTATACGGCTAACATTTGCCTTGTATGTTCTTCCGTTGTCAGGGTTTATCATTTTAAAAGTAAAATCATTGTCGTATTTTTTGATTATCCTGTAAGGTCCCCAATATTTATTGGAAAGTTTTTTGCCTTCCACCTTTTCCCCATTCTTTAGGTATACACAATCTCCTACCTTAAAATTTATGTTCCCTTTGACTTTGGATTCGTTTCTCAACTCTTGGTTTATTTTACATTTTTCTAATTCTTGTTTAACTACCTTATAGGTTTTCCTCATCCTATTTATGAAATCTTGCTTGTAGTCCTCTGTATTACCGTAATACTGTCTGGATTCGATAACTTCCTGATAGGGTATTTTAAAATCGCGTCCGAATAAAAGATAAAAAGGACTTTCTTTAGTTCTTTCTGAATAGGCAGTATTAATTACATTGGTTAAGTAAGGTAGATATTGATCCCAATCGTTTCGGTTGTCTTTTGTATAAATGCTCAAGACACTAGAAAATATTTTATGCCTGTTTTCAATTTTCCCATTAGCTTACGGATGGTAGGGGAAGGTCATCAATTTCTCTATGTTGAGAAAACTCATTAAATCTTTTGTTACTTTAGAAACAAAATTACTCCCATTATCACTAATAACTTTGTTAGGGACGCCAAATTTTTAAAATATTTTTGCTAACGCTTTACTCGTAGCGTATGCGCCTTGATTTTTCAATGCTTTTGCAAACGTGAATCCGGAAAAGTGGTCAATAACTGAAAGAATGCAAGTATGGCTTCTGTTGGAAACAGGTAAGCATCCACTGGTTCCATATAAATCAAATGAAACAATGTGGAAAGGAAACCTCGCTACCGGCACTCTTCCCATTGGGGGATGGGGATAAGTTTGGGGATTCTTTCTTAAATTACATGATTCGCAATTGTTTATGAAGTCTTTGAATTTGGTTAATGCTGAAGGAACAAAGAAATATTGTTTCAATCTATGATAGGTTTTCGTGATTCCCAAGTGTCCACCTGTATCTGAATGAAAATATTCAAAGGCAGGTATTACTAGGTTCTGGGGTAATACAGGTATTATCGAGATTTGGTTTCTATATTGTATCGCCTGTTACTATCCTGCAAAGGACTGCTTCGTCTAATTCATAGTAAAAATTGTCTATTTTCCTTCTCAGGGCTTTGTACTTATCAGGGAGGTTATCAAAATTCACAAAATAATTGATGAGAGTCGAACACATTTCATCCTTAATTTGGTTTCTTTTAAAGTTAGCCAGCGATAAGGGGCAATGATTAACTTCGTTTTCTTCTATTTGGATTTTAGGTTTATTCGTCTTGTGTTTTCGTTTACTGTGATTAACGGCATTTATTTCTTTGTTTTCGTTATCTGAGGAGTTATTTTCGGGGTATCTACTCAAGTAATCACTGGGGGCATTTTGTTTACCAGTCAAATGTTCAAATTCGTAATCCAGATCTTGGATTTTCATTATCCATCTAGCTAAGATTCCCGTTGGATTTTTGAATGTGCTTAGGTACTGTAAGCTTTTATGGTCGGAGCGTAGCTTGAATTTTCGACCCACTAAATAATCTCTAAACTTGTCTCAATGGTAAATTATAGATAGTAGTTCCAATTACGTTGCAGAATAAGTGCTTTCACCTTTCGATAGAGTTCTGCTTGAATAGCATATGACTTTTTCTAAATACTGAGGGGGTTTCTGTAGGGAATATGGGTAGTCTTCTAAGGGGATTAATTGGGAAAGGATTGCACCAATGCCCAGAGCTGAGGCGTCAGTGGTGACTACAAATTGTCCTTTTTCAAAATCAGGCAGCGACAATATTGGTTCAGAAGAAAGTGCTTTCTTGAGAGTGTCTAAGGAAGTTTGAGCTTCCTGCGACCAGGTAATATTTTGGGGGGTCTCTTTGGTTAGATCCGTTAGGGTTGTGCAATTTGTGCTTAGTTACGTATAAATTTTCTAAAATAACTAGTCAAACCAAGAAAGCCTCGCAATTGTTTTATAGTTCTCGGAGGTTTGAGATTTTCTACACATTTTATTTTCTCAGGGTCAGGTGATATTTGACCTTGGGTCACTATCATTCCCAAGAATTTTATTTCGGATTGAAGTAATTTTACTTTTTCAGGTCTACATTTCAAAATACCTTCTCTGAAATTTTCGAAAACTTTGGCTAATGTTGCTAAATGATCCTCCGGATTTTTTCCTACACAAATTACATCATCCACAAAATGAATGATATTGTTTATACCTCGTAATAAATGTAACAAAGGTCTACAGAGTGCACTTGAACTAGTTTTATGACCGAAGGGTACTCTTAAATATTCATAAGAGCAACACTCTGTTATAGAAAACGCCGTTTTATAAACGTCACTATCTGCTATCTTAACTTTATGATAACCCTGTGTGAGGTCGAGGGATGTGAAAATTTTATTTTTGGTTGAGATGGAGTTTAGGATTTCGTCTATTCGGGGCAGGTTAAACTTGTCGCTAACTACCTGCTTGTTCAGGGCTCTATAGTCTGCTACGAGCCTAAGGTCCTTGTTCTTTTTTGGCACTAGTATAACAGGGGCTGAATACGGGCTTATACTTGGGCGTATAATATTGTTTCTTTCTAATTCACGGAATTTATTTTTTAACCAATTTTTGTAGGGATAAGGGATGCAATAGGGTTGTTTAGCTACAGGCTACCCGGTAGTTTGGATAGAATGTTCATAGAACGGTATTAATCCAATGTCCTCTTCACACGTGGAAAATATATCTCTAAAATTCCGGAGCAATTCATATAATTTTTCTCTTAATTCCGTATCTTCGATATGATCTAATTTAAATTTTTCAAAAATTGGGGTCTTGTTAGTGGGTACCTATTCCTTGGATCACTGACACCAATAGTATTAACTAAGCTCCTTTTGAAGTTTTTCCACTCGTTTAGCTCGCAATCAGAAATCACTTGTATTTCAACGAGGCATGTTCCCTTTTTTAATGTAATCGTATCATTTTCATGTGTATTTGTCAACCAAATAAAACCTTCTCCTTTCTCATATAAAATAATCTGTTCTTCACAAAAGAGGTTTTCGGGGATTTCTCCAAACGGGGAAGCAAACTTAATTTCGGAGCTGGTGTTTTACGGAGGTGACCATTTGTGAGATTTAAACTCTTTGCATTGTTTTTGGGGAAATCTTTGTCTTGCGCACTGCGAATCCATAATATTTTTCTTCCAAATTATTTCCTATTAAGTTAAGATTGGCGCTTGGTTGAATCAAGTCTTCCGCTAGTGGGGTTGGTCGTAAGGGGACGGCATTTAGATTTATTATCTCGTTCCATAATCCAGCTAATTTTTTAATTTCCGTTTGCCTATACTCTGGCATTTTCCCTATCTTTGCTTTTATTGACTCAATCCATTTGCTGGTTGAGTTTCTCCTACAGGACGAGAAATGGGGTACAAAAGACTTTATTCTATTCACTGTTGCTTCCCCTTTCTCCACACGTCGGAGAATAGGATCGGATGGATATACAAGTCTGTCATTCACTATATCTAATAACACTCTATTAGATTTTAAAAAATTAGCACCGATTATAGCCTCATATGGAAAATTCTTGTATATTATGAAGTTGGTAGGAAAGACTCTATTATCTTTTGTAACATCTAGGCGTATTGAGCCTATTGCTTCCAGCCTATGCCCTGTGACGCTGGTTAAACTGGGAATGTTAAAATTTTTCCGTCACTTAATATATACTGGTAATCTATTAAATACATTCGAGTTTATTATGTTAACCGATGCACCGGAATCTATTAGTGCTTTGAAATAAATATTTGCAACACCAAAATCATTTAATATAGGTAATATATCATTATTGCCACTTAAGGAAGGTAAAACTACTGGAAGGGACCTATAAAAAATACTGGCCTCCAGGGTCCCGGTTAGTTTTTTTGGGGGCCTGACTCGTTTCCTTGTGCATTTATTTGATAGGTTGGTGTTTAACATTGGGTTTCGGTGGGAACATCCCTAGCAAGTTGGTTGACATTGGATTGTCTTGGTTGCCACGTATTATTACGCGGGTTGGAATTTCTTGTACCGACGGTTCGCGGCATTTGTCCATTTTGCATTGACAAAAAATTTCTACCAGTCGGGAAAAAATATCTTCTGTCATCATTCGTATTCCTGCTAAATCTAGTAGGATAAACTGTCCGTGAATTAAATTGGTACTTGTTTTGTCACGTATTTGGGTTGGGGAACCGATAATTATTTTGTCTGTTAGGGGGAGGATTTGCGTTTCCCAATCCCTGTTGGTAGGGGTTGCGGAACAATGGCAGGCGTGGGAGGTTACTCCTATAACTTACTGACCCATTGGCATTTAAGTTTGTTCTCCCGAACAAACAGTTATTAAAACTGGGTGTTGCTGGTATATTGTTGTTTCTAGTACGGCATTCCCTGGAAATATGTCCTTGTTTATTACATGCGTAGCATATAATTGGGGGGTTATTTACGTAGTTTGCCGTATTCGTGGGTACGAAACGTACAGTTCTTTGTCTGGTAGGGGTTGAGGATCTATTTCGATTTGGTTTTGGGGAATTATCTCTTGAGAAAAATACGGGTGAAATTCCTCGTGATCGTCCCGGAGTTGATTCTCCTACGTTATTTATTCTTGACTTATTTTGATTTGCACAATAGTGTCAATTTCAACCATTCTCTCTACTTCCTGAACTGCTAGCTCTAATGTTTGAATATTTTTTGATATTAACATTCGGTACAGTTTGGGGCTCAATCCTTGCAAGAAAGCGTTTAGTACAATTTTATCATATAAACATATGGTTCCTTGCTTTAATTTGTATGTTGAACTGGTTTCAACAAATCTTTCTCGGAACGCTTTTAGCAATTTTTCTATGGAGTTTATTGGAAGGTTGTTATGCTCCCCTATGGTGTTCTCTATTTGTTTTAAAATGTTAACGCTTGCCCTTTTAGTCTCATTAACAACATGCCTACTAATGATTTTAAGTCTTTTTGAGTTACTTCTACAAATTGGTTTAATTGGATACTAAATTCATCTACGTCTGAGTCTCCGTTATATGAGGGAAGGGATTTTGAAATTTCCACTGTTTTGGCAATGAGTTTTTGTTTTAGCAATTGTTTTTTGGGATCTAACGACATACTTGCTAGTTTTTTTTTAAAAATGATTAAAATTCGGTACTGAGGTGTTTTTTTATATAACTCAAATTTGACACTTTCAAATTTCTCTTATCTTATGAGGAGATTCTATATATATAATTTTTTTAGGGAGTATACTTTTTTTGTTACTATCTTAAGGGGACTTAGGCCTAACAAAATATTGCACTTTCTCTATGCGTAGTATTTCTCAATAATCTTTTTAAGCGGAAAATTTCGTCCTTGTGTTTTGCTCCTTTAAACCGACCGCGCCAATTCTAATGGGGGGGGGTTTCTTTATTATTTCTTTTCTTATATTTTTATGGGGGTTTTTATTTATATCTTCCTTATATTGTATAGCATAGTTTGTGGGGGAGCTTCGCCTAGCGGGGGATTAAAATAGCGAGTCAAACGGGGAGCATCTGTTAATGGCCATACTGAGTTGAAATCAGCTTAAAAGAATTCAGGTTCCCCTGAGAGCGGTTGGAGCCACAAGGACTAATTATCTTGAGAAATACTAACACGAAGAGACAAAATTAAGAAAATAATGTATTTATTTTTACTCACATTAGCGGTACAAAGCTGGTTCAGGAATATCAAAATTATCTGTATTACACTCCACTGTCATAGGCACTTGGATAATGTTATACGCTGGGACATATATAATGCAACATGGATTTATCAATGTTCTGATAATAATTGTCATAAACTATCAATAGTTAGATCACTTACGTCAAACTGTTCTCAAATTCTACTCGAAGACTGGTTGTAAGCTAATTTTTTTGACTGGTTCTAGACTGGCGCAAAATTGCTAAGTTTCACCAACGATACTCTCCAATTTCGCCAGAGGACACATTCAGGTGTTGCTAAGACACGCATTACATTGGTCCTATTGGTTCGTAGTATCTCCTATATTACTATTGGGCAGGGATACACCAATTGGCTACTTCAATTTTGATGCGATTTATAGCTCTAAGACTTCTATTTGGATTTTTTCTCGACAAAATAAAGTTTTACTTTTGTAATTTTATTGCTAACGACATGTCACTTAGTTTCCAGATGGCTTATAATTTATCACTGTGAGACTTATTAAGGGACAATACAACTTATTTGCATTGGAATATATAATCCTAAAGTGAGTTATCAAAAAAATGCAACTAAATTGCACAAAAATACTTTGTATCACTAGTTACTATTTTTTTGTATGATAAATTCTACCTTCTGTTCATAGTTTGGGAACTTTATCTCATAAAATTAAAACTACATTGTTGGTCGCCTGTCATGTAACATTTGGTCACACTGATATTTATTGCATATTTTGGCAACACAGAGGCGGATTTATTTATTGCTATTACATTTTCTGTGGGAAAGATTTTTACAAAGTTTGTCCGATTAAGATACACTTGTTTTGCTACTTTTTAAATTGGACTCGATCTGTAGGTTTACTTGAATTTTTAGGTTCATATTTTGGGTGATTTTATTTTACTTGAGTAACTTTAATTGGAAAATTTTGAGGTTTTGAAATTTGATCCCGTTACAGAGCCAGCAAAAGTTACTACCATTGATCAAACAGTCAATGAACCAAATAATACCAAAGACGAAACGCATATTGAACCTGTCGGTGACATACCAGTAAGAATTGTGTATGATTCAAAATGGAATAATGATTATTCTACTGATTACGAGCTAAGGGAAGACAATAGCTAAAATATGAAGAGATAACATGGTGAACTATTTTATGGAACAGATTCAAAATGTCCAAAGTTGATCATTGATAATAATAATGTATCATAATATATTTTTGTATTAATATTCTACATAGCATTATTTCATTAAAAATATACTATGCATTACATGGGTATGTGTTCATTATTTTTAGAGTATGCTAGCATATCAAACGTTCAGAATGTCTATTAAAACATTGGAGATGTTTGAAAAGGAATTTGCATACATTTATTGTCAGACACAGGGGATAACATTGACAAAATCTAGGTATCAGAGTGAATAAATTTTTTCTATTAACATCTTTGATAGATACATCAGATAAAATTGACTAAATCTAAGTATCAGATTGAATAAGTTCTTTATCAACATCCGTTGTTGAATATGTCATTATGAAAAAATTGTAAGTAAGTAAGTAACAAACTCTTTCTTAAATTCACCTCTTGGATATACAATACAGAAATTTAATTAAACAATATATGAAAAAAAAGTTGTAAGTAAGTTACAAACTCTTCCTTGAAGTCACCTCTTGGATACACAATTCAGAAATTTCATTTCAGGAATTATGACAAAATTGTAAGTAAGTAGCAAATTCTTTCTTGAATTTGCCTCCTGGATAAATAAAAATAAATTTAAGTCAAGAAATTATGACAAAATTCTAAGTAAGTAACAAACTCTTTCTTGTTTTAACCTCTTGGATACACGATTCAGAAATTTCTTTCAAGAAATTATTAAAAAATTGTAAGTAAATAACAAACTCTTTCTTGAATTCGCCTTTTAGATACACAATACAGATATTTTATTCAAGAAATTATGAAAAAATCGCAAGTAAGTAGCATATTCTTTCTTGATTACGCCTCCTGGATAAACAAAAAAAGACATTTCATTCAAGAAATTATGACAAAATTCTAAATAAATAGCAAACTCTTTCTTGAATTAGCCGTTTGCATGCAGAACACAGAAATTTCATTTAAGAAATGATGAAAAAATTCTAAGTAAGTAACAATCTCTTTCTTGAAGTTCCCTCTTGGATACACAATACGGAAATTTCATTCAAGAAATTATGAAAATATTTGCAAGTAAGTAACAAACTCTTTATTGATTTCAACTCTTGGATACACAAAACAGACATATCATTAAAGAAATTATGACAAAATTCTAAGTAAGTAACAAACTCTTATTTGAATTCGCCGTTTGCATGCACAATACAGAAATTTAATTCAAAAAATTATGAAAAAATTCTAAGTAAGTAACAATCTCTTTCTTGAAGTCCCCTCTTGGATACACAATACTGAAATTTCATTCAATAAATTATGAAAAAATTATAATTAAGTAAAAAACTCTTTCTTGAAGTCATCTCTTGGATAAACAATGCAGAAACTTCATTTAAGAAATTATGAAAAAATTGTAAGTAAGTAAGTAACAAATTCTTTCCTGAATTCACCTCTTGGATAAACAAAAAGACATTTCATTCAAGAAATTATGACAAAATTCTAAGTAAGTAACAAACTCTTTCTTGAATTTGCCATTTGGATGCACAATACAGAAATTTAATTCAGTAAATTATGAAAAAGATTGCAAACAAACTCTTTCTTGAACTCGCTTCCTGGACAGATAATACAGCAATTTCACTCAAGAAATTATGAAAAAATTGTAAGTAAGTAACAAACTCTTTCTTGAATTTTATTCCGGGATATACAATACAGATATTTCTTTCAAGATACTCTAAAAAAAATTGTACGTAAGTAACAAACTCTTTCTTGAATACACCTCATGGATACACAATACGGAAATTTCATTCAAGAAATTATGAAAAAATTGCAAGTAAGTAACAAACTCTTTCTTGAATTCTCCTCCTGGATACACAATACAAACATTTCATTCAAGATGTTATAAAAAAATGGTAAGTAAATAACCAACTCTTTTTTGAATTAACCTCTTGGGTACATAATACGGAAATTTCGTTCAAGAAATTAGGAAGGAATTGTAAGTAAGTAAGTAACAAAATCTTTCTTGAATTCAACTTGTGGATACACAATACAGAAATTTCAGTCAAGAAATTATGAAAAAATTGTAAGTAAGTAACAGACTCATTGGATACATCAGATAACATTCATAAGATCCTAGTTCTATTTATTTTGACTTTATGCATCATTACGTTGAATTTAGGTTAGACCGGTTATAGATGGCAGCACACCCGCTCAGACACACACTCATAGTGAGAGAGACATGCAAAAAGTTGGGTTAATTAAGGTTCCCTTAGAGTGGGGCCACTCTAAGTGAACCTGAATTAACGCAACTTTTTGCACGTCTCTCTCACTATGAGTGTGTGTCTGAGCGGGTGTGCTGCCATTTATAACCGGTATAACCTAAATTCAACGCAATGATGCATAAAGTCAAAATAAATAAAACTTGGATCTTATGAATGTTATCTGATGTATCCAATGAGTTTGTTACTTACTTACAATTTTTTCATAATTTATTGAATGAAATTTCCGTATTGTATATCCAAGAGGTGAAAACAATAAAGAGCTTGTACATTACTTCCGAATTTTTCATAATTTCTTGAATGAAATGTCTGTATTGTGTATCCAAGAAGTGAAATCAAGAAAGAGTCTGTTACTTACTTACAAATATTTTCATAATTTCTTGAATGAAATTTCCGTATTGTGTATCCAAGAGGTGTATTCAAGAAAGAGTTTGTTACTTATGTGCAATTTATTTTATAATTTCTTGAATGAAATTTCTGCATCGTGTATCTAAGACGTGTAAACAATAAAGAGTTTGTTATTTACTTAGAATTTTTTTATAATATTTTGAATTAAATATCTTTTTTGTTTATCCAGCAAGCGAATTCAAGAAAGAATTTGCTACTTACCTACAATTTTTTCAAAATTTCTTAAATGAAATTTCTGCATTTTGTATCCAAGAGGTGACTTCAAGAGAGAGTTTGTTTCTTACTTACAATTTTTTTTCATAATTTCCTGAATTAAATTTCTGTATTGCGCATCCAAACGGTGAATTCAAGAAAGAGTTTGTTACTTACTTAGAATTTTGTCATAATTTCTTGAATGAAATGTCTTTTTTTATCCAGGTGGTGAATTCAAGGAAGAAGTTGTTACTTACTTACTTACAATTTTTTCATCATTTCTTAAATAAAGTTTCTGCATTGTGTATTCAAGAGGTGACTTCAAGAAAGAGTTTGTTACCTACTTGCAATTTTTCATAATATCTCGAATGAAATATCTGTATTGTGTATCCTAGAGGTGAAATCAATAAAGAGTTTGTTACTTACTTACAAATATTTTCATAATTTCTCGAAAGAAATTTATGTTATTTGTATCCAAGAGGGGACTTCAAAAAAGAGATTGTTACTTACTTAGAATTTTTTCATAATTTCTTGAATGAAATTTCTACATCGTGTATCCAAGACGTGGAAGTAATTATGAGTTTGTCACTTACTTAGAATTTTTTCACAATTTCTTGAATGAAATGTGTTTCTTGTTTATCCAGGATGCGAAATCAAGAATGAATTTGCTACTTACTTAAAATTTTTTCATAATTTCTTAAATGAAATTTCTGCATTGTGTATCCGAGAGGTGACTTCAAGAAAGAGTTTGTTACTTACTTACAATTTTTATTCATAATTTCCTGAATTAAATTTCTGTATTGTGGATCCAAACGGCGAATTCAAAAAAAGAGTTTGTTACTTACTTACTTACATTTTTTTCCTAATTTCTTAAATGAAGTTTTTGTATGGTGTATCCAAGAGGTAACTTCAAGAAAGAGTTCGTTACTTACTTACAAATATTTTCATAATTTCTAGAATGAAATTTCCGTATTGTGTATCCAAGAGGGGACTTCAAGAAAGAGATTGTTACTTACTTAGTATTTTTTCATAATTTCTTGAATGAAATTTCTGTATTGTGCATGCAAACGACGAATTAAGGAAAGAGTTTGTTACTTACTTAGAATTTTGTCATAGTTTCTTAAATGATAGGTCTATTTTGTGTATCCAAGAGGTGTATTCAAGAAAGAGTTTGTAACTTATGTACAATTTTTGTATAGTTTCTTGAATGAAATTTCTGCATCGTGTATCTAAGACGTCAAAACAATAAACAGTTTGTTACTTACTTAGAATTTTGTCATAATTTCTTGAATGAAATGTCTTTTTTGTTTATCCAGGAGACGAATTCAAGAGAGAATTTGCTACTTACTTACAACTTTTTTATACTTTCTTAAATGAAATTTCTGCATTGTGTATCCAAGATGTGACTTCAAGAAAGAGTTTGTTACTTACTTACAATTTTTTTCATAATTTCCTGAATTAAATATCTGTATTATGCATCCAAACGGTGAATTCAAGAAAGAGTTTGTTACTTACTAAAAAATATTTTCATAATTTCTTGAATGAAATTTCCGTATTGTGTATCCAAGAGGGGACTTCAAGAAAGAGATTGTTACTTACTTAGAATTTTTTTATAATTTCTTGAATGAAATTTCTACATCGTGTATCCAAGACGTGAAAACAATAAAGAGTTTGTTACTTACTTAGAATTTTTTCATAGTTTCTTGAATGAAATGTATTTTTGGTTTATCCAGAATGCAAATTCAAGAATGAATTTGCTACTTACTTACAATTTTTTTCATAGATAATTTCCTAAACCACATTGGCCTGACATCACATAAAGAAAGAAAAACGAGCAAAAATGGGGTTTTTATAGGCCAAATGAAGATACTGAAAAAACGAAATATTTCGAGAGGACAAACGCCTCTCTTCTTCAGCGCGAAACGAAACGATGTATCAATAAAAGCCAAAAATTAAAAGAATTAAAACCAAATACCTAACAACCATAAAAGCGAGTTATTCGCCAATATCCGCGATTTGCACAAAATCCAAAAAATATGATCTGCCATCGACGGATACTAGCTTCGTTTTTTTAGTATCTTCATTTGGCCTATAAAAACCCCATTTTTGCTCGTTTTTCTTTCTTTATTTTTTTCATAATTTCTTAAATGAAATTTCGGCATTGTGTATCCAAGAGGTGACTTCAAGAAAGAGTTGGTTACTTACTTACATTTTTTCCCTAATTTTCTGAATTAAATTTCTGCATTGTGCATCCAAACGGCGAATTCAAGAAAGAGTTTGTTACTTACTTACTTAATTTTTTTTTCTAATTTCTTAAATGAAGTTTCTGCATTGTATATCCAAGATGTGACTCCAAGAAAAAGTTTGTTACTTACAAATATTTTCATAATTTCTTGAATGAAATTTCCGTATTGTGTATCAAAGAGGGGACTTCAAGAAAGAGATTGTTACTTACTTAGAAATTTTTCATAATTTCTTGAACGAAATTTTTGTATTTTGCATGCAAACGGCAAATTCAAGAAAGAGTTTGTTACTTACTTAGAATTTTGTCATAATTTCTTGAATGATATGTCTTTTTTGTGTATCCAAGAGGTGAAATCAATAAAGAGTTTGTTACTTACTTGCAAAATTTTTCATAATTTCTTGAATGAAATTTCCGTATTGTGTATCCAAAAGGGGACTTCGAGAAAGAGATTGTTACATACTTAGAATTTTTTCATAACTTCTTGAATAAAATTTCTGTATTGTGCATGCAAACGGCGAATTCAAGAAAGAGTTTTGTATTTATTTAGAATTTTGTCATAATTTCTTGAATGAAATGTCTTTTTTGTTTATCCAGGAGGTGAATTCAAGAAAGAATTTGCTACTTACTTGCAATTTTTTCATAATTTCTTGAATAAAATATCTGTATTGTGTATCCAAAAGGGGAATTCATGAAAGAGTTTGTCCCTTACTTACAATTTTTTCATAATTTCTTGAAAGAAATTTCTGCATCGTGTATCCAAGAGTTGAAAACGATAAAGAGTTTGTTACTTACTTAGAATTTTGTCATAATTTCTTGAATGAAATGTCTTTTTTATTAATCCAGCAGGCGAATTCAAGAAAGAATTTGCTACTTACTTACAATTTTTTCATAGTTTCTTAAACGAAATTTCTGCATTGTGTATCCAAGAGGTGACTTCAAGAAAGAGTTTGTTACTTACTTACAATTTTTTTCCCTAATTTCCTTAATTAAATTTCCGTATTGTGTATCCAAGAGGTGAATTCAAGAAAGAGTTTGTTACTTACTTACTTACAATTTTTTCATAACGACATATCCAACAACGGATGTTGATAAAGAATTTATTCAATCTGATACTTAGATTTAGTCAATTTTATCCGATGTATCTAACAAAGATGTTGATAGAAAAAATTTATTCACTCTGGTACCTAGATTTTGTCAATGTTATCCCATGTGTCTGACAATAGATGTATGCAAATTCCTTTTCTTACATCTCCGATGTTTTATTAGACATTCTAAACGTTTGATATGCTAGCATACTCTAAAAATTATGAACACATAACAATGTAATGCATAATATATTTTTAATGAAATAATGCCATGTTGAATATTAATACAGAAATATATTATGATACATTATTAATATTAATGATCCACTTTGGACATTTTAAATCTGTTCCATAAAATAGTTCACTATGTTCTCTCTTCATATTTTAGCTATTGTCTTCTCTTAGCTCGTAATCAGTAGAATAATCATTATTCCATTTTGACTCATACACAATTTTTACGGGTTTGTCACCGACAGGTTCAATATGCGTTTCGTCTTTGGTATTATTTGGTTCAATGACTGTTTGATCAATGGTAGTAACGTTTGCTGGCACTTTGTTTTTCATCGATTCATCTTTGTATTCCATAGTGATATTTTCTACCAATGCCCTTTTTATTTTTCCGGCAATTTCACTGTCTATTACAACATTATTTTTACACAGGTAACAGTTTCGGCACGTAGACAAGATATGGTTTATGATATTAGTAGAAGAGTAGTCCTTTCTTCTTTTGACCTTCCATTGAATGCTAATACCAGAAAGCTGACGATTTGATGTATCAGTTGGTAATTTGTTACCTGCAAGAGTATCAAGGAGTTGTCCTCTATCATCAACGATTATTTTTATGTTGGCATTCTCTTTGAGTGCAATCATCTCTGGAGATCTCAATCTCGCATATCCGCCAACATATGAGATGAATTTTTTCGGTACTCCAAAGAAATTTAATTCCTTACTGTCATGACAATGCACGCATACGTTTACAATAGTGCCACCACTTGTACTTATTTTATAGTTTAAATACTTCTTCATGTCGTCATTCAATGCTAAAATAATAATGTCATGTGAACATAATTTCTGAAAATGCTTCGTCTTAAATTTTGTAAATATACGACTTACGTGTTTATTCCTCCACTGCGTAAAAAATACTGATTTAATACATGCAATAAACTAGTTAGTGTCGATAATCCCGCCATTAAGTATCAGTGGGAAAGCCGCATCGTGTCTCTGAGCAAGCATAGAATACAAATGTTATAGCCATAAGTATACTTCATGTGATTTTAAGATAAGTAAAAAAAAGTTGAATAATTACGAAGTCCAAAAACAAAAATTAGTCCAATAAAACAAAGTGCTACTACAAACATTATTTTTCTAATAGTAAAAGTCACGACTAATATTTCTATATCATTCTCATTTTGAAATTGGAATATATTAAATGTGATTTTTTTTTGTTTTAAGCATGTTACTTGTCATTCTAAGAGATATAAAAAAAGTTGGAAAAATATAACATTTTATAAAACAATAAAAAAAATTTAAAAAAAAAAAAAAAAAAAATGGGGGCGGGGGGGCCCAAAAGTTTGGGTGAGGGGCCCTTTGGAGGTTGGAGGTATGAGACCTTTGGAGGTTGAGGTCCTTGGTGGTTAGGGTCGTTGGTGCTTTTGATCCATGATGTTTCAAACCTATAATCACCTCACTACTTGATTTGCAGGGATTTCTAAGGGTTGTTCTGAATTTCATTATTAAAATTATTTTCTTGACATCTACATCTCTATTAGTATCAGCTTTTTAGTATACTATAACGTTAGACCCTATTTTAAATTGACAACACTGTTCAAACGCCACTTGTGTATTATACAGAACACATCGAAGAAGTAAAGCCAGGTCAAGTCACAAGGTCATTGTATCATCGTTAGTCATTTTCATAGATTGATGTTGTTCCAAATTTATAACAAATTGCCTGAGTTAACAAGCCCTTCGGGCTTACCTTAACTGGTAATTAGTTTAACCCTTTTTTTAACACCTTCATACAATCCAATTCGAAAATGTTATCTAGCTCTGTTTTTTCCCTATTAATCAATTAAGATCGGTCATACAGTTTAATTCGCAAATGCTATACCCTTGTTCGCAAATAGCGTTAGTTTTTACGCAAAATGATATGAAGCCATATGCCCAATCAATTCTAGACGTGATGCAAGGTATCTTCAGCCTAGAGCTTATTACTGTTTGACAATTTTTGAGTCAGAAAGAAGCGCGGCTTGGATTTGTCTTTAGTAAAAAACATTATTTATACGATAACATAATTTTCTTACCCTTATGACTGAAACCAGTATATTTTACAAAAGGCGCAATAAACCTTTTGAATACGTAATGTGACGATCAAAAGTTTTGGCTTAGAAACCTGTGTCTAAACCAGTCTGATTGTATTACACAATCTCAAGCATAGTTCCAAAACGTGTATGATCGCTTTATACGTAGGTACATAATATGGGAGGTTTTGGTCGCTTTATACCATCTAGTTTTGGACCTTATACACTATCACTATTAATATCAAAAGATTTGGATTTTTCCGCTGATTTTATATATATAAGTCTTTTTAAGTTTAATGATACCCATCAAAGGTTACGAGCCTGTAAAAATGGGCCTTATTTATGAAAAAAAGAACCCCTCCCCCCAAATTCATAGAATCTTAATCAGAATCACACCATTAGATTCAGCGTATTAGAGAACCCTACTGTTCAAGTTTTAAGCTCCTATCTGAAAAAATGTGGAATTTTGTACTTTTTGCCAGAAAAAGATCACGGATACCTGTTTTTTTTTTTTTTTTTTTTTTTTTTTTTTTTTTTGTGAAACAAATTGGAGGCCAACTAGGCCCCTTCCCTCACCATTTTCCTCCCAAAACTGTCAAACTACGATTCTGCGGTCACTATTTCATTCAACATAGTTGAAAGGCATAATAACTAGGTCTTTGGAGATAGTATGACTCCCCACAGCCCCTGAGTAAAGGTCTTTTAAGTTATAAAATTTGCCCATTGTTTACCTATAGTAGGCTATCTGTATAGTATTAGTATTTTGGGAAGTTTATGTACATTTTTTGGGTTGGGAGGGGAGGACAAATTTTTTTGCGGGGGACACTTTGCACGGGAAGAATTTTTCATAGAGAGGGAGTTTTCCAGGGGGTGAACTTTTCAGAGAATTTTTTTTTTACTGGGAGAATTTGCCAGAATTCATATGCGAAATTCTTTATGTGTCTTGCTTTCTCTTTACTGACTCAATTTTACGTTTGGAGGTGATAAGGGTAATTGCCTGGGGTAAATTATCACAAGGCTTGAATTGTTCAGAGTATATTTCCGTGGAGGTGGAGCCAGATTTCCTGGCGTTATTTGAAAAACGATAAAAAAAATCAAACAGTTCGTGGTAACGGACTGTTAGTATAGAGTGACCCGACTCAATACTAACTGAAATTTTATAAAACAGAATTTTAATACAAATATATATATTAGAAGAATTGAATTAATATGCTGATTCCATATATATATAAGTTTCATTAAGTTTAGTCTAACCCATCAAAAGCTACAAGCATGAGAAAATTTGTCTGATTTTCAAAAAAGGGGGAATACCCCCAAGAAGTAATATAATCTTATGAAAATCACATCATCCGATTCAACATATCAAGCTCATGTAGAGGTTTTAAGCTCCTATCTGCAAAAATGTGGAATTTTATAGTTTTCGCCAGAAGAAAGATCACGGGTGCGTGTTTATTGTTTGTTTGTTGTTGTTTTTTCCAAGGTAGATCGTATCGACCCATTGGACCTAGAACGTCAAGAGAGGGCTAAGTCTAACCAAAATGAAAGTTTCTATTGCCCTTTTAAGTGCCCAAAAAAAACTCGAAGGTAACTATTCCACTTCCCACGTCACTTTTTTCCCAAAATTCAACTGAAAGTAAGAAGCAACATTAAAATTTAATACGAACAGAAATTATTACGTATATGAAGGGGATTACCCCCTACTCAACACCTCGCTTTTTACGCTAAAGGTTGAATTTTGATCCAATTATTTAAGAACAACTCCTGAAGTACAACGGTCGTTTAATTAGAACAATAATAAGCTTTCTTTAAAGTACTAAAAACTTCGGCGTAAAGAGTGAGGTGTTGAGGAGGGTAAATCCCCTTCACATACGTAATAATTTATGTTCGTTTAGAGTTTTAATGTTGCTCCTTACTTTCAGTTGAGAGAACTGTTTTTTCATTTAATATTCAGTAATACTAATCGTCATACAATGCTGTAAGTAGTATTGGGATCACAGTTCTGAGCAGGGCCCTATCCAAACAGTCCCAGGAGAGTCCTATCCCAACAGTCCTAGCAGTGCCCTATCCCAAAATTCCGAGCACAGCTTCATTACAACAAAAGCCCTATCTCAACATACAACAAGTCAAATAACCAGGCATATAATAACACACAAAACCAACCATACATCAATACACAACACAATCCATGCATCCATATGTACCATGAGTAAAATGCGATGTATTTAAAATACCAAAATAAAGTTCCTTCTTCTAAAGATAATTCCGATTTCCTATATTTAAATTAAACCTAGTTTCAAAAATGAAGTCCTTAATCAGCAAATTGAAAACCGTTCTTTGTCACCCCCAGACAAAGAACGGCACTATCCAGGCTTTAGATTTCGCTAAGAGAGTGAGTAATGAAAATTATGCTACGTACAATATTTCTAAGGAAGTTTAAACGATAGGAACCGTGTGAACGTCTAAATCATCAAAAATAGTTAAGAAAGATTATTGGACGACGGGTTCACATCCTTGGTCCACTCGGGCCAATGGAGAGCCAGCTCTCACGGCGCAGGACTGAAGAGCTATGTTTGATAGTGGGGTAGAAGTGTTTTTGGAAATTATTGGTAAATCAGAGTCAAAACCACTCAGACAAAATTCTTATATTCTTCCATCGTTGTCACCGTTATTGTCATTTGAAGTGACCCATTGCTGTGGACCTAAGTATGTCAGTTTAATAAATCTATTGCCTTTTTTATCTGTGTTTATTTCATTTTATATTTCTGCGTCTAGTCTAATAATAGGTAATTAGTTTGCATGTCTCCAAGGTAAACGCTCCCAGGGAATCAGATCTCCAGATAGCTCGAGAAAAAAAGAGGCCACATTTATATGTCTACATATTCAATTTTCTCCCATTAATTGAGGGCGGCGCTAGCCTAGTTGACACAATCTTTAGCGCTATCAGCGACGCTATCGGAGTACCTGTAAGGTGTAAGTTCACAGTTTAAGGTATAATTTTAGACTTGACGCGATCAATCTTCATTACCGCTATCAGGACGGCCAGAAAGCTTTTATCGCTACAAATGGCACGAGTCGGAAATTGGAGTAAAACTGCGAACTAGTGAGGCTATAAAAACTTTGAAATTTAAATTTGAGTATTGGAGATACAAATGTATAAGTAAAGTGATTAGGACTATAACAAATAGGCTGTGATGAGGAATCTCTTATATCTCATTGGAGATAATAGCTTCCCTCAAAATAGGTTAAGTAAAAATAAATTTATTTTCAATTGATTCAAAAAAAAAATGACGAACTTAATGACTTATTAATAGTGCAGAAGTTGGTCGCGAAAAATATAGACATAGCAAAATCTATACCAGAGTACAATGGTCAATCAGATATTGACGAATTTAATATCCAATTGACCCAGTTCGTACAACTAACAAAAACAGACGTTGGAGCGTTAAAAGACATGCTCCTACTACGATTAAAAGACCAGGCCTTAACCTTTATAAAACAGATCGAACATACCATCGGCAATAACGCCAACTTGCCAATAAATACGGTTGATAACTTGTTAAAAGCATTCAAAGAGAGATTTATAGAAACCAGTTCCATAAATAAATTAAAACACGGAACAGTGAGCTTTGACTTTTCACAGAACATAAGAGAATACCTTGATAATATACACATTTCTGTAGAGGCAAAATACGGAAGTGGTTCGGGGCAACTGTATGAAAAAGTCATACTAAATACCTTTTTGCAAGGGCTACCCCCAAAACTATATAGAGTGGTAATATCAAAAAATATTCAGACGTTGGATCATGTAGTACAGGAGGTAGAGCCATTGATCGAAGTTGATAGGTTGGTCGCTAATCATAATATAGCAAAAATAAATTGCCTAGGTGATTCAAACATGAACCTAATCTTCAAGGGCGATCAGCCATCCCCCAATTTCTTTTCAAGGGATAACTCCCCTATACCACAAACAAATAAAACACAAGAAACCGCTAGACAGAAAACAGTACGTTTTCAGCCTATCAAAAAATCTAATTACGACAATAACCCTACAGTAATAAGGTGCTATAATTGTAATAGTGTTGGCTATATCGCGAGTGCCGTTATGTCCCCAATCGCATACCAAGAATTGCTGTCGGTAATACGCAAAATTACAGCAACCATTTGTTCGGAAGAACAAATTTTAGCACCGGTCGTGCAATAGGCTATAGCCAGGGGGGGATATATATATATATATATATATATATATATATATATATATATATATATATATATATATATATATATATATATATATATATATATATATATATATATATATATATATGTATACAATTGATTCAGTATCAGGTTCTTGGCCAACGTCCTCATAAGCTCTAATGTCGTTATCTATATCAATTTCTTTTCTTGGAGATTTTGCGAAAAACTGGACGTCAAATTTTGCCCCGGCTTGTCTTTTGTGATCAAGAAATATATATTGCCGAAACTTGAGTTTTTTTTTAACAAAGGCATGGTAGGCATTGATCACCATATCCATTTCAGAATCCCAACCCAATTATAACTGTCATTTTCACTTCGGGCACGTTTTGACTCCGCTGTCACTTATCTTCTAACCCCATTTTTCTTTCTTCTTCACTTTGGATTTTCCATTACTTCAGACAATTTGCCAAGGCCCTTTGCTTTAGCTGTTCCTATTGGTATAGTTTACATGATGGTCCAGGTTGTAGGTTTGTTAATTATTCAAGTGGTGGGACAAAAACATCTTCTTCTTTCAACGAATTATCATTTATAACACCTGGAAATTTTTAGTTTTTTGTTCTTTTCTCATTTGATAGTCCAGGTTGTTGATTTACACCCTTTGTGGATTTAATTTATTCGGGTGGTTCTGTTGGTCTTATCACGTTTGATAGTTCAGTTGTTTCAAATCAATCATCATTTTAATTCTCATCGCTATCATTTTCAATTTTGACACGTTTTGATTTTCGCTGTCGCTTATATTCTAACCCCATTTTTCTTTCTTAATTTTTCATTACTTCCGACAATTTGCAAATGTCCTTTGCTTTAGCTGCCGTTATTGGTCTAGTCTTCCATGATTATCCAGGTTATAGATTTGTTTTTTGTTCAGGTGGTGGGACAAAAACTTCTTTTTTTTCCAACGAATTATCATTTATAGCACTAGTAAATTTCTTTTTTTGTGTCTTGTCCCATTTGAAGGTCCAGGTTGTTGATTTTTTCCCATTATGAAATTAATGCTATGCCCTTTGCTTTAGCTACCCTTATTGGTCTAGTATTACATGATGGTCCAGGTTTTAGGTCTGTTAATTGTTCAGGTGATGGGACAAAAACTTCTTTTTCTCCAAACAAATTATGATTTATAACACTTGTGAATTTTCGTTGTTTGGGTCTACCTCTAGATAAGCTTTTTATGCTGATATATCTTTTCGTACTGAGTCCATTCAAAGCTATTTGATTATTGAATCAAGTCCGACTTCCAACACCGATTGTCTACTAAGCTTCAAACTTTTGGTTTTCTTTTTTAAGGTTTCGGAATTGTTGCAATTCCTTATTAAAATATATACAAATATTTTTGCAATTACCTGTTTTTTGTTCATTAAGCAATTTATTGTCTGTTCGTACTGTTGACTTTTCAAAGATATTTGATTATTCAAGCAAGTCTGATTTTTAACAATTATTTCTACTAAGCTTTTAACTTTACGTTTTCTTTTTTAAGGTTTTTGAATTGTTGTAATTCCTTGTTAAAATATAAACAAATATTTTTGCAAATACCAGTCTTTTGCTTTTACGGAATTTAACGTCTTTTCATACTGTGTCTTTTCAAAAATATTTTATTATTCAAGCAAATACGATTACTAGCAACGATGTCTACTCAGCTTCAAACTTTTGGTTTTATTTGTATGGTTTTTGAATTGTTTTAATCCGTTTTCAAAATATATACAAATATTTTTGCAATTACTAGTTTTTTGTTCTTTAAGCAAAATAATATAACCTTCTCCATGCATGAAAGTCTTCAATTTTCCACATAAGTGTGACAACGTCATTGCAATACTGATGTATATAAAAATGGCATCACTCACACAATTTTTTTTTTCCAGGCTCTTAACGAATTTTCTCAGACTTCTAACCTATCTCGATTGCAATTTAGGCCAGAATATCCCATTATGCCATTTTACCAAAAACAATATGGAGCTATTTTCGAGAAAAAATAAATACATACATAAATATACGTTGTTGCTGAAAGTGGGATCTACGAAAATTGTAGCGCTAGTATCGTACTAGTAGTTGTAGCTGTAGGATCAGTACTAGCACTGGTAGTGGTGAATTAGTAATAGTAGAAACACTAGCAGCAGCAATATTAATAGCAGTAATAGCATGTAATAATATTATTTATTTATTTATTTTATTTTTTACCCACTGTACAATAAATGTAAAATAGTGGAGTAATACAAAAAAAAAAGAACAACGACAATCTAACCACAAATATAATCACTAATAAAAAAACGGATAAGACTGTGATGTGGGCCCAATCGAAAACTAGCATCCTGACTGATCTTCGCTTGCACCGTTTCAAGTGAGGACAGAATTGCTGTTGCACCATAACGACCAACAAGGCGCCTATTGCGCACAGCAAGCGGCAAATACAATAGGAACTTACAGTATCTAAAATAATTAACCTTCATTTGTTTAAGATCATGCTTAGTAAAAAGCGGATACAGCCCAGAAGCGGATAAAATTGCAGGGTCACAGAAACTGCAGTAAAGTTTAGCAAGACCATGGCTATTAAAACCTCCATGGTTTGCAACTATTTTCCCGTAGCCAGCTTTAAGCTCATCTTTCGAAGCACAAATAAATTTACGCCGGATGCTTCTTTCGGATTCACAAATAGAAATACCAAGCCATTTGATAACAGGGAGACTAGGTACCATAAAGGTGTTGCAAGCAAGGGGAGTAGCAGGGGGATTAACAGCGTTGAAGAGTAAATATTCACATTTCGAAGTATAGACTTTTTGGTTTATTGATCATTCCCCTTACCGTTTCCGAAAAGTTCCAAATTAACACACTCAGTCATTCTTGAGTAACACCCTTTTGACAACGTGTATGTACATAACGTGTTTTTCTTTAGTTCAAAACTCCCCAAAATAACTCTGTAAGTTTCACCTGAATGCCCTTCGTCTTTTAGGACACTAAAGGTCAATTATGGCGACCTTTCTCAATAGAAAATACAATATGTAAACTAGGGCTGAATTGCATAACTTACAGCCCTTGCCCAAAGGTATATGGGGTAGGAGTAGCCCTAAAAATAGCTTCCTCGCTTTTCAACTATGCCGAACAAAATCAATATATCCAAAAGTTAGAGATGATCTGTTTGGGACACTGATCGGTGCGGGAGGGAGGATTGTCTACTCTCCAATCTCTTAACAGTCAAAAACACTTAAAAAGGAACTAGAACTTTCGATTTCAAATCGAATGAGCCCCTTCAAATTTTGTACGACCAACCCCTCTACTAAGCCCTGCAATATGTTAACGATGGGTAATTTGAATAAGTTAGAGCCCTTGTCTCTAGTGCTGAGGGGATTTGTCAACCCTTAAGTTATAGTTATTTAGCTTTTGAACTATTTTGAATAAAATGTTTATCTCAAATATTTATCGGATTGATTTTGGGGAAACAGACAGGAGGGGGGGATGGCTGGTTATCCTTTGATCATTTTTGATTCTTTAAAAGGTCATAATACCTTTTAATTTTCATAAAGTTTACACGACCACTCTTTCAATAAAACTCGCCCTCTTTCAAAAGACAACTCGCCTAACTTATAGTCCTTACCCTGAGGGCTGGGGAACTATCGAGCTTGGAACCGTAGTGATTTGACTTTCGGACTATTTTGAAAAAAATGGCTATCTAAAAATTTTGATCAGAGGCTTTTGAAAGAAAAGGGCGAGGGGAGGGGCTATTAGCCCTCCCATCACTTTCGATGCTTAAATAAGAAATTCGAACTTTCGATGTCAAATCAATATAGCCTCCTCCGAAGTTTTTAAAACCATCCCTTCCATAAAAACATTTTATGTTAACAATGGGCAACTTGCATAACTTACAGCCTTTGCCTTGGGGGCTGTGGGGGGTTTTGGAAGCCCAGAAGGCCTAGTTATTTGACCTTTGTACTATTTAAAACAATACAGCTATCTAATGGTTTTGATCAAATACATTTTGGAAAAAGAGGGCGTAGGGGGATTGAACTAGTTGCCCCCGATCACTCTTGAATATTATAAGGAAAATAGAAATTCTTATTTTCAGTTGAATGATCCCCCTCAGAATTTTATACCACCACCCATTCCATAAGAACCTTATTTGCCTATGGAGCATAGCTTACAACCCTTGTCCCTGAGCTGTGGGGGTTGGAGGCATTGTTGTATGATCTTTGGATTTGGAACAAAATAGATATCTCAAAAATTTTATCGAGCACATTTGGTTTAAAGAGGGATTTTTCGGGGGGGAGCAGTTGCCCTCCATTTACTGTTGATTAGTAAAAAAGGTAATCAATTTTCGATTTCCAATCGAATTAGCCCTCTCCTAAGTTTATACGATCACCCCTTCCGTAAAAACCTTATATGTTAATAGCGGACAATAAGCAATAGCTTACAGCCCTCTATATTATTGCAGGGGGAAGGTGAAATTAGAAGTAAGACCCGACACACTGAAGCAGGCTCTGAGAAATGTATACATCGCCGGTCACTCTCTTGTCCGAAGAGATAAGTCGTAACAAAGTAGGTGTACTGGAAGGTTCGTCTCCAAAAAGAGGAGGGAGTTTGAATTAACATCTTATTGATCGTTTGAATACTAACATCTAAGAAAATACTTTTGGAGTGCTTCCTAACCATTCATTTATACTGTTTATTTAAAACAATATCATATACGTAAAAGAATTGAACTTCATCTACAAGAAAGTACTGAAAATGAAAATTCTGGCAATCTCCAAAAAGTTAGTCTTTGTACTTTTCAAACAGTTCGTGGTAACGAACTGTAAGTAAGGAGCGACCCGGCTCAATAGTAACCGAAACTTTAAAAAACGAAATTTTGATACTAATAGATACATCAAATGAATCATATTTTAATACTGATTTCAAATAAATAAGTTTCATCGAGTTTAGAGTCTCACTCCTCAAAAATTACGCCTAAGCAACATTAAAACTTAAAACGAACAGAAATTATTCCGTATATGAAAGGGGCTGTCCCCTCTTCAACGCCTCGCTCTTTACGCTAAATTTTGACTCTGTCTCACAACTTTTTTTTTAAACAATACAAAATTTTAGTGTAAAGAGCAAGGCATTGATGAGGGGACAGCCCCTTTCATATGCGGAACAATTTCTGTTCGTCTTAAGTTTTAATGTTGCTCCTTACTATTAGTTAAAAAACTTGTTTTTTTTATTTAATTATATCAGGGTTTATCTAATTCTGATCGATATCGTCAAATCCCGAAATAATGTGATCTATATTAATTAAAGATGACTGTTTCAAAAATATCTTTAAGATTAATGTCGTTGTAAAAAAAATTTCGTACCTTTATATCTGGTTGGCAGAATATTCCTTTAGGGTACTCCGTAAGGAACATTTTCTAGGGGACGAGCTCTAGAAAAAATTGTATTAAAACACTATTAGTGAGATGAACAGGCTTAAAAGTTGCCGGGGTGTAATAACCATTTTCACTAAAATAATAATTTAAAATTAATCAACCTAAACTAGCTGGTGTCGATTATTATAATTTAGCAATCATAATAATAAAATTAGTAGAACTACAAACATGCAATAGAAATTATCCTAAAAAGTTTGGAAGGAAATCGGCAAAACTTGCCTCCACCTGTTTAACATAGACATCGCCTCCTAATTTTAGGAGTTTGGGCCTGCCCACTGATTGATTAAAAGGCCGTGGTAAACTGACCATGCGAAGGTAGCATAATCATTAGCCTCTTGATTTGAGGCTGGAATGAATGGTCTGACGAGAGGCGATCTATGCTAGACCTTGTTCAAGTGCTCATTTATTTCAGTTACTAAAGTAGGAAGACAGTTTTTTTTTTTTTTTTTTTTTTTTTTTTTTTTTTTTTTTTTCTTAGCCAAGTAATTACCGTAATACATTATATATATATATATATATATATATATATATATATATATATATATATATATATATATATATTATTATTGTTGTAATTATACACATAATAAAAATGTTTCAAAATAAAAAATAATGTCGTTTTTTCTCGTTATATTTTTAGTAGGCTACCAAATATCCTTGAAGTAGGAAGAATCCTGGTTAATCTGAAGCCATCTGTGAGAGTGTTAGGATCGAAAAATAAATGAATTTGAGAAATAGAGAATTATGATGAATCTTGTGATTATGGAAAAATGTTTGATTCTAGAAGATGATTTTCTGAATTTATCTCCTCAAAGAAAAATATTTTCTCAAAGAACACTTGATGATATAATGAGAAATGATTTTCCATCATCTGACTATTGTATGCAACTTTGACGATGTGACTCAAATACATTTGATCAATTTATTGATATAATTATTGAACAAAGCAAAATGATATTGTAGATTTACTTTTGAATAAAATGCCTTAGAATTTTAAGATTCTATCTAGATGAGAACAATAAATTTTGAAGATCCTGTTCAAACAGGTTTTGTGATGTCACACAATTACTCCTCTGTCTCTCTCTCTCTCACTCTCTCTCTCTCTCTCTCTCTCTCTCTCTCTCACTCTCTCTCTCTCTCTCTCTCTCTCTCTCTCTCTCTCTCTCTCTCTCTCTCTCTCTCTCTCTCTCTCTCTCTCTCTCTCTCTCTCCCTCTATCTTTCTCTCTCTAATTTGAGAATTGTACAATTGTTGACGAGTATGATGAAAAGTGTAGATTACACAATCCATAAAAATAGCAAAGAGGATATGCAGTACAAATTAAAGAGTGTAATTCTTTTCATGAAGAGATTTGTGACTCTCTCACTAGAATACATCTATGCTCCAATTGTCACTATGATAAATGTGATTATTGGAGGAATACCTATCCTGATATAATTGGAGAGAACCATAAACGATATTTTAGTTTATTTCTAGGAGACTGGTATCGTCGTGGTTTTAAATTGTTTTGGGAGGAAGAATAAGGTCTACGATTCAACTGCTGAAGTAACAAGACATTTTGGTTCCTACGTCATCGCAGTGAAGACACTGGTTATTATGACTATAAACCAACTGATTTTTCATTAGCTGTTACAGAATCTGACTGACCATTTGAAAATACTGTATATGATATTGCTTCAACTAGGCAAGTTGAAACACGTGAATTTTACAATATGAATAAAATAGTATCATTGACTATACAAAGAGATACAATAAGAGTGAAATTACATTGTACTGTAGAAAATATAACCCTGGCTCTGCATTTAATCAAGATCAATATATAGGGAATTCAAATAATCTACCATCATTGGTTGTTCTTGACACTTGCCTATACGGACTAGAAGAAGAAGAAGGAACGTAAAGAGTAGAAAAAAAACATTATTTTTATTAATAAACAGATTTGCATACATTTTCAAAACATTTTATTCGTAGGGCCCTAAAATCAATACCTAAACCTAAAATACCTAACCTAAAATAATATAAGGGTTTTCTAATGGTCGCACTCAAATCCACCAAAGAAGTAAAAAGACCAAAACCCATGATAGAACTAGGGGTTGGGCGACAGAATAAAGGATTATTAGAACCTCTTTGGTGAAGGAATAAGAGGTGAATCATGGTCCAGCCTGCAACTAAAAAAGGAATCAATAAATGAAAGGTAAAAAATCATGATAGAGTGGGATTGTCTATTGCAAATCCACACCAGAGTCATTGAAAAACATCATTTCCGATATAGGGGACTGCTGAAACTAGATTCGTAATTACAGTGGTCCCTCAAAAGGACATTGGCCTCTTGAGAGGACACACCTTAAAAAGGTGGCGGCCATAACGAGGAATAATAAGGCGATTCCTGTCATTTACATTTCAAAGTAGTGGAATGACCCATAATACATCTCCCGGCCAATTTGAAGATAAATACAAATAAAGAAAAAAGACACTCCACTGGCGTGAATGGTTTGAAGTAGTCAGCCGTATTCAACATCTCGACAAATGTGGGTGACTCTCGAGATTAATAAATGAACTCTTACAAGTTAGTATATTGCTAAGAAAACAGGCCAGTGATGATCTGACTGATTAGACAGAGGCCAAGCAGGGATCCAAAATTTCATCAAATAGAAATATTGGACGGTACAGGTACATCTACTAGAGCGGAATTAACAACTTTCAGGGTAGATGGCTTCTTGCTTAAAGATAACATTGTAATACCCGAGAGTAATCCTAGTAATATGTATTTGTGTCTCCTCCCTAAGTGCTAAAGAGAAATTTGCTGTTGAGTTAATTTCCCTCCTCTGAGCCTTTCCTGGAGTTATTATTTCCCCATCGATTCTAACTAAGACTGAGGTATCCATGAACACTTCATTAGGATACCAGCATCCCACCGACTATATAGTATTCAACTCTAATATTAGAGGTCTTACTCTCCTAAACTACTCGTTCGTAGTAGTATACTTATTTCTAGCTCTCTTACTAACTATTGATTTTTTGAATAGAAACAAGAAGCCCCTACGACCAATAATTTAAACCCTTACCAACTCTCGGGTATTACAATGTTATCTTTACGCAAGAAGCCATCTACCCTGAAAGTTGTTAATTCCGCTCTAGTAGATCTACCTGTACCATCCAACATTTCTATTTGATGAAATTTTGGATCCCTGCTTGGCCTCTGTCTAATCAGTCAGATCATCACTGGCCTGTTTTCTTAGCAATATACTAACTTGCAAGAGTTCATTTATTATTCTCGAGAGTCCCCCGCATTTGTCGAGATGTTGAATACGGCTGACTACTTCAAACCATTCACGCCAGTGGAGTATTTTTTTCTTTATTTGTATTTATTTTCAAATTGGCCGGGAGATGTATTATGGGTCATTCCACTACGTTGAAACGTGAATGACAGGAATTGCCCTGTTATTCCTCGTTATGGCCGCCACCTTTTTAGGGTGTGTCCTTCCATGAGGCCAATGTCCTTTTGAGGGACCACTGTAATTACGAATCTAGTTTCAGCAGTCCCCTATATCGGAAATGATGTTGTTCAATGACTCTGGTCTGGATTTGCCGTAGACAATCCCACTCTAACATGATTTTTTACCTTTCATTTATTGATTCCTTTTTTAGTTGCAGGCTGGACCATGATTCACCACTTATTCCTTCACCAAAGAGGTTCTAATAATCCTCTAGGGATTAATGTCAGCTTCGGTGAGCTCCCCTTCCATCCTTACTTCACTATTAAAGATACCATGGGTTTCATAGCCCTTATCTTTCTTCTTGTCACCCTCTCCCTAACTAGACCTTACCTCCTTGGAGATCCAGACAATTTTATCTCTGCCAATCCTCTTGTCACTCCGGCCCATATCCAGCCAGGATGTTACTTCCTGCTCGCATAAGCTATCCTCCGATCCATCCCCAATAAGTTGGGTGGAGTCTTGGCACTTGTCTCTTCTATCCTAATTCTCATCTCCCTACCCTTTACATTTAAGCCAAAATTTCAGGGCGTTGAATTTTATTCTGTCAACCAACCCCTAGTTCGATCATGGGTTTTGGTCTTTTTACTTCTTTGGTGGATTTGAGTGCGACCATTAGAAAACCCCTATATTATTTTAGGTCAGATCCTTACATGTGTCTATTTCTCTTATTTCGTGTTTACTCCCATTGTGGTTAACGTAAATGAAAAAAAATTGTCTAATGAGGCCCCTTGGCTGACTAAATCATCTGTTTTGAAAGCAGAATAAAGGTTGATAATACAACCAGGGGTCCTTAGTACTTGCCTCCTTGGCAAAGACCCCAATAAAAGCAAAGGAATATTAAAGATACTGGCAAGCGGTTCTTCCAGCATAGGTATATTAGCTTATCATAAGAATAGCGAGGATAAGACCCCCGTCTTCAAAGATAGAAGTAAATGACCAAAGAAAACATTAAAAAACTTATCTCCCCGAAAACGACACTGAATAGTAGAGATATGACGAGAATGCTAACGTACTCAGGAAATATAATAAGCGCAAAACTGACCCCTATATATTCCACATTGAAGCCTGATACTAGTTAGGACTCCTCCTCAGCCAGATAGAAGGGAGTACGATTAGTTTCTGCCAGATTTGTGATGAACGAACAAACTCTTAAGGGGAGGCATAGGTATAAGGGCCATCCTAAATACAGAGACTTAACTAAGTACCCTTGTAACTCGAGTTTTTTAAATAATATTAACGGGGAAAGGATAATGATAGTCTAGAATACTTTATAAGAAATAGTTTGGGCCCCTGCCCGGATTCTTCCTAACAAAGAGTATTAAGAGTTGGAAGATCAGCCTGCCACTATGATTCTATAGAACCCCACTCTTATAGTCTAGATAACCAGAAGAAATGAAAAGCTGAATTTTGCACGGTAGGATATGAATGGTACTAGAGTCGATAGGAAAAAAGAAAGAAATAGACTTAACACAGAATCTACGACTTAGGGTATAAAGTTGGAAACTAACGAAAGTGACACCTCCTTAAAAAATTTAGTTAATTATGAATTTAGTAAAAATATATTAAGACGCAAATACAAAGTTTAGAAATACCACTTTTTATTAAGATAAGGAATATATCCTGCCAAGTTTCCGCTTAACGAAAATTGAGAAATCACCACTTAAGAGCTATTGTGTCGGTTGGGTCAAGGAAGGTGTGGTTGATAAAAATGTATAAAAGATACATTTTATGGGAAGGGAGGGACTGATACTAACTTTATGCCGGACTGACCTCTGGTCCGTTGTTTTTAGAAATACATTGGAATCTTGTCGGATTATTGAAAGTGTCTAAATATTCTATTATATATTAGGTAGTTTTCCGAGACTTTTGGTCTACTTGGGACAGCCAGTCCCAGTAGAAAGTATATATCTGGTATTATTATATGTTTATTGAATAAAAGTATTGTGTTATAGCCTACCTCTCTAAAATCTACCTTTAGCCCCTCGAACATACCCAGCTGGTACGCCTCATTAGTCCGGTCATAGCCTAAGGCACGCTACCAAAGTTTAATTACCTTAGGGTCATAATTTATCTCCCCTATAAAGGGGAAACAAAGATATCTACAACAATATCACCCTAGATACTATAAATACACCTTACGTTGTAAGGTATATTTATTGTATTTAGGGTGATGCAGTGGTAAATGCCTTTATTCTCCCTTTATAGGGGAAATAAACTGTGGACCTGAGGCATTTAAACTTTGGTAGCGTGCCTTAGGCTATGACCAGACTAATGAGGCATACGAACTGGGTATGTTCGAGGGACTAAATGCAGATTGTAGAGAGGTTGGATGTAACACAATACTTTTATTCAGTTAACATGTAATAAAACTAGATATATATTTTCTACTATGACTGGCTATCCAAAGTGGACGACAAGTCTTGAAAAACTACAATAATGTATAAAAAGATGCTTAACTACTTACAATAATTTAACAAGATTCCAAGGTATCTCTAAAAACAACGGACCAGAGATCAGTCCGGCATAAAGTTAGTATCAGTCTGCACCTTCCCATAAAATGTATCTTTTATAAATTTTTATCACCTACACCTTCCTTTACCCAACCAACACAATAGCTCTTAAGTGATGATTTCTCAATTTCTGTTAAGCAGTAACTTGGCAGGATATATTCCTTATCTTAATAAAAAGTGGTATTTCTAAACTTTGTATTTGCGTCTTAATATATTTTTACTAAATTCATAATTAACTAAATTAGAAAGCTTTACCACAATACTCCCCATTTAAAGAAGAATTTTCCCAATTCTCAATATTTTACTTTTAAAACAACTTAATTTTGTTTACAGCTCTAATGCTGCCATCTTTGGGTCATTATGTTCATATACCCTCAATGGGTTTCCTTAGGGTCATGTTTCTCGTCCAATATAGGCCATGTTCTTTTTGTTCGTCGAAGGATTTCAATTTGAAATTCATCCTTGTTTCTATTTTTCTCTGTCTCTAGGACTGAATAATACTCTTTTTACCCTTTTCATATGCATCTTCTGTTTTAGCTTGACCCCAAGCAGCTCGAACCTTATTTTAGCGACTCTGCAGAAATCAGATTTAAGGTCATGTTAGGAACGTTTATGATCTATTTAAGGTTAAGTTTAATCCCCAAGGATAAATCAACTTATCTGTTTTATGTGGTAGATATACCGCCTATTTTTCAGGTTTAGAAATGCCTTGGATAAATTACACATAACAATTTTGGTTTTTAAATTTTCAAATATTTTTCCAGCACAAACCATTTTCACATATCTCAATAATATAAGCCGTTTGGGCTATGTAGCACACTCTCTAGGCCTAAATTAAGTTTGATTTTATCTCACTTTCTGATGAACTTGTACTAAAGTCTGTAATACTGCTATAGTTTCAAAAAAATCGGTTGATCAGGTATGGTTTAGTTTCTGATGGTACGAGATGTTACTATCAGGATGCATTTGAAGTGGCTTCAAAATTTGTTACTTTCCAAAACTGCGTCACAAAATGATTGAAAAAATGGATTCGAAAGGATGTTACGAAAAATTTGATTTCCAAATAAAAGCTAAGGCTTTATCTAAAATAAATATTTACATTAGAATACATATAAAGCATAATTTGCTACCTAAATATAGTAAAAAGAAACACTCAAAATTTGTATATATCACTGCATTCTTTTTTTTTCTTTTTTTTAAAAGCCAAAGTTAATTACTTTTAATTACTTTCTCCTCTTTTTACTCATAAAATATAATTATTAATCACTGAACATATTGTTTCACAATAAAAATATATTTATACGTTGACTCGAAGTCAAACATTTGTATATAACATTAAATCACTACTTAAAATTTAAAGAAAATAAAAATATAGTATATATATATACACAAGCATTGTGTAATATCTTACACAAGTATTTTGTTTTTTTTTAGTCGCAAAACTAGATAGGATATTTAGCTACTGGTTAAAATTTAAAGAATTTACAAAAAATAAAACACGGTATAGACTAGCATTGGAATTAATTCCAATTAGTGTTTTCTTAATTGCTTATAAAGTATTAATGTAGAAAACTTCTTGAATGATATAAAAACAAAAAACACAAATACTCAAAATTTTAATTCACTATATTTACATGGATAGTTTATGTTATATATATATATATATATATATATATATATATATATATATATATATATATATATATATATATATATATATATATATATATATATATATATATATATATATATATATATATATATATATATATATATATATATATATATATATATATATATATATATATATATATATATATATATATATATATATATATATATATATATTAACAGAAGTTATGTTGATACATAACTTAATTGTTAAAAACAAATAATAATTATGTACCATAATAATTTATTTAATCACTGCAATATGTATTCTTTGTACAACTTTTAAATAAGCAAGTCAAGACTTTTATCTGATAAGTCTTAACTGCAATTTAAATATTTACAAAAAAATCCACTCCAACAAATAGATTTATACACTATAATTGAGAACTGTGATTAGCCTCTATATAAGGGCTTGGAAATAGTTCATATAACATAACTTTGCTATTAAAATTTCTATATTTACATTTATTTTTTTTACTATAGCAATTCCATGTTTATAAAAGGTTTTCAAAATACATTTATAACTGTATATATTTTCTCAATTACATTTAAAACCACTATATATATTTTACATGTACGATTATATACATTTTCTTGTCTTTGTTTTACAACTTTGGTTGTATTTCGAACCAATTTGTGTCATTTAACTGTCATTAGCTTACTATATGCCTGTTTGTTTATTCAGACTTTTGAGCTTTTAAATTCATTTGAAATTATTAGGTACTTGAGACAGTTTTATAACATTTTTATCTGTATTCTGTCTTTTTTTCAGCTTTAATGTCCTTTTGGTATAAGGCTCCATTTACAGCTTAGATCTGATAAGTTAAAATTTTTTGCTGTTCATCTTATACCTGTTGTGCCATTATCAATTGACTCTTTCCTGTACTCTGAAGGTTTGCTTACCAGGGCTGCCTGATGATAGCTCCTTATAACGTTTCTAGGTCCTCTCGTCATGAGCTACAGCTAAAAGGACTATTATGAACCTACAAACACAATAATTAATTATTCATAGTATTGCCACACTTTTTTTTATTTCTGGCCACAGTTTCCTCTTGGGCTATCCTTTTATCGGAAAAGTTGCCCTTCGGCAGAAAAATACCGTGCCTTCATGGGTCACAGTAATTTATTTTTAGATATACAAGTGACAATGATTATTTTCACTTTAACTTCCCAACTTTTAGTGGTCTTGTCTTAGGTTTTGACTTCAGCTTAGCTTCTTAATGCTATTATGTGCCTTACTTTTAATATTCTATGCCATGCTAGTATTTTTTATTCGAAAACGACTCCCACATAAAAGAGCAAATTTTTTTTCCTGTCTACTTGAAGCATTTCTCCAATATTTCTATTAATCTCGGCCCGAGTTAACCACTGTAACGGTGGCTCCGTAGAATTAATGCTACTTATTTTGTACCTATTTAGTATAATTTTCATACTAGTCTCGTTCGGTCAGTTCAATATGTGCGTATAACAGAGTTTAACTGACTCCATTCAGTTTCTTCTCCTTAATTTTAAGAGGTAGGGGGGTGTCTAATTTCGCAACCTGTATCTTTTTTGACATCCTTTAAATGTCCAAAAGTGTTTGTGTTAGAAAAGTACTGTATTGTTTTCAGCTGATTTTTAGAAAAATTTTCATTAAGTTTTGCCCCGCATTTGCTAGTTCTCATTTCTTGATAAAAATGCAATTTTTACGACATACTGGTTACAGATTTTATTTTAGTTTTAATTACGATCTTATTTTATTTGCCAAAGAGAGAAAAATATTCTCTTTGCAAGGCTAAATAGCTTTGAATGCAATTTCCACTATCTGTGGTTTGTTGATAAGCTTAAATCTGGGAAAGTTGTATGAATGAATTTCTGTTCATTACTGCAAGTTTTTTTGTTGTGTAATGTTATATTCTATATTCAACGAAAAAGCGGATACGTTTAGTTTGTGTTAGGGTTCAACGGCTTGGGATTTGGGTGTTTGGGATGGCACAGGTGAAAGCCAGTTGTTTAAACTAGGGAGCTCCTGTGCCAATTCGATTTCTCAGATCTGATATATCGCTAAAGTTAAAATTATTACCTTGAACTACTGTGGTTTGCTTGTGACGATAAGGTTTATTTTTGGCTTTTTTTAATGCATTTTGTTGTTGGCTTTTACCTCCTGGTAAGTTTTTAGGTTATAATTTTTTTTTATTGCTTTTCGATTCTTTTACCTTGCACTTTTTTTTATTTCTAAGCTTATTCCAAGTTTCGCTTAAATCTTTATAACGCTTAATTATTGTCTTTAATTTTTTTTTCTTTTTACCAAAAATTATTATATTAGACTATAACTAATTATAATAGGATTACAGTTAGCTTGTACATGTATCGCTCACTAAATGTAAACTCTTGCTGTTTTTCCTATTATAATTATTTTAAAAACCTTCAAAAACATATTCTTTACTTATCTCCCAAAATTATCTCCCTATAAAATTATCTTCAAAAACAATTTTTTTATAATTATCCCCCAAAATACATTTTTTTTCCAATATACATATAAAAAGAATCGCCTTTTAATGCTGATGATAAATATGTATAATTCAACTAGTTTCACTACACCTATTTAAAAGTTACGTGGCCTTACTTAATTTCTTTTATGAAACGAGATTCTTTTTCACAAGTCTTGTCAATACACCATTCGCGAAGTTTTATTTCGTCCCGGGGAAAAAATTTTCGCAAGAAGTTATGATGTCACTTTAGATCGGAGCTTATTTCTTTTCTAGGAACTTACGAGTATTTAGGCTAAAAAAAAATTTTTCAAGTTTCTTTTCTACGTGACGGTAATAATTTTTACTGGCGATATATATTTGAAGGAACCTTTGATGTTATATACATACCGATTAAAGGAGGGAAATATAGATATTTCTTTAGAGGCTCTTTACTCGTTTTATTTATTTTTTTTTATTTTATTCAAATATTAATCGGCTGGGGGCTACGCTTGTTCTGCCTTTCTCCGTTTCCTGGTCCGAATTTTGGACTCCAAATTTTTGCTTCTATTCTTTATAATATTTGCAAGTTTTTCCGTGGTCTCTATAGTGTGGTTTACAACGCTCTGAATTCGAGCGCGGTTTCGTTGCATTGTCAAATATCTTTAATCTTTGTTTCTCATGATGTTTGGCCTTTTTCATAAGTGATTTAGCTACTTGTGCTGCTGACGAAGGAATTTGTTGATGTCCTTCTGGTTTCTTTATTATTCTCCATAATTTTTCTCTTAAGGAGGGTTTTCTTAGCGAAGGCCCAGGTTTAGTGATATCGGTTTCTGTAGAAGAATTATCGGTGTCACATTCAGTTAGCTCGCGTCTGGTAGATGGCGTTTGTTCCAAAAGCCATTTTTGCGTTAAGACTGTAGGTGATTCTAATGTATGAAAATCAGATAATTCATTGGTTGCTTCTAATTTTTCTTCCTCATTGTATTTCACCTTTGGTTTATCACGTTTTAAACCATTTTGTTGTGTTTGAGGCTCTTCATCGCTAGTATCCGATGAGCGTCGACTATTTCCCTTTTTCTCTTGTTTGTTGTGGAGAGTTTGTAGCCACGATTGGGCTAAATACTCCTTCCACTCCTCCCAAACTTTGTGGTTGTTGAAAAGGTCATAAAATTCATATGGTCTTCTGATATATACTGGTGAAATTGTTTCCTCTTCTTCGTCTGAAGGAAAAGGCTCTGATTTCCATGGTTCTGAAAAATATCCCTTTTTCATTCTATTACGGTGTACTACTTCTTCCTTATAATGATGCTTTAGAACATATTTTAAGTTATTTTGTAGATTTATTATAATCCTGTAGGGCCCATCCCATTTCGGTTTTAAATTTTTTTGTCCCTTCCAGGTTGGTTTTGTATACGTAAACCAAGTCTCCTAAACAATAATTAGTCTTATTTTTGCTTGTTCTATCATATTTTTCTTTTTGTTCTGTTTTTGTATCTTCCAAATTTTCTTTAACTTGTTCCATAGCTTTTTTCATTCGCTTCACCATTTTTTGCTTATTTTGGTACAGATAATAATATATTCTATCATTTTGTATTTCATCTAAACAAATTTTGGGTTCTCTTAGATTTTGTAAAAAAAATGGCATTTCTTCTAAGG
The DNA here is from genome assembly GCF_049724085.1 of Artemia sp. Qi Xiang Cuo. NCBI lineage: Eukaryota > Metazoa > Arthropoda > Branchiopoda > Anostraca > Artemiidae > Artemia > Artemia sp. Qi Xiang Cuo. Next base: position 85,729,208 of record NC_142798.1, on the reverse strand, counting down.
AACGTGAAAAAGCCGTATTTGCTGCAAAGACTACGAATGGTAAAATGTTCATCCCAATTTTGATTTTCTTCTCTTGCATGTATCTCCAGCATGTAAGCTAATTCCAAAAAGCCGTAAGACAAGCTCTTTTCTTAATGTCCCTGTTAAACCAATTTTACAAGTTGAAGTGCTCAGCCTCTTCACCCACAACTTTACTTTATGGCTTTTTCCATAGAATTGCTGAATTGGTTGTTGTTGGGGTATGCAAAAGTCGTAAAGTAAAGTTGTGGGTCAAAAGGATGAGTACTTCAACTTGTAAAATGGGTTTAAGATGGAAATTAAGAAAAGAACTTGTTCTGAAATCATAGAATTGCTGAATTGCTTGGTGTTGGGGTATTCAAAAAGCCATAAAGTAAAGTTGTGGGTGAAAAGGATGAGTACTTCAACCTGTAAAATTGGTTTAGAAGGGATATTAAGAAAGAACTTGTTCTGAAATGATAGAATTTCTTAATTGCTTGGTGTTGGGGTATTCAAAAAGTCATAAAGTATAGTTGTGGTTGATAATGATGAGTACTTCATCTTGTAAAATTGGTTTAGGAGGGAAATTAAGAAAAGAACTTGTTCTGAAATGATAGAATTGTTAAATTGCTTGGTGTTGGGATATGCAAAAAGCCATAAAGTAAAGTTCTGGGTTAAGAGGGTGAGTACTTCAAGTTGTAAAATTGGTTTAGGAGGGACATTAAGAAAAGAACTTGTTCTGAAAAGATATAATTGCTGAATTGTTTGGTGTTGGGGCATGCAAAAAGCCATAAAGTAAAGTTGTGGGTGAAGAGGGTGAGTACTTCAACTTGTAAAATTGGTTTAGGAGGGACATTAAAAAAAGAACTTGTTCTGAAATGATAGAATTGCTGAATTGCTTGGTGTTGGGGCATGCAAAAATTAATAAAGTAAAGTTGTGGGTGAACAGGGTGAGTACTTCAACTTGTAAAATTCGTTTAGGAGGGACATTAAGAAAAGAACTTGTTCTGAAATGATAAAATTGCTGAATTGCTTGGTGTTGGGATATGCAAAAAGCCATAAAGTAAAGTTGTTGGTGAAGAGGGTGAATACTTAAACTTGTAAAATTGGCTTAGGAGGGACATTAAGAAAAGAACTTGTTCTGAAATGGTAGAATTGCTGAATTGCTTGGTGTCAGGGTATGCAACAAGCCATAAAGTAAAGTTGTGGGTGAAGAGGTTGAGTACTTCAACTTGTAAAATTGGTTTAATCCTCTTACAGAATAATTTCTAAAGCATGAGCAACTTCAACACCTCTCTTTGATTGCAATGGAATGGCATAGGTATAGCGACTAAAGACACTGATTGCCACTAGAATATATTTTTAGGGTGTATTGTGACGCCGTTGAATCGTGTCTAAAGTTAAAAGATCAATTTGCATTATATGCAGAGGGTAAAAGGCCTTAGTTTGTCGATATTGTTTGCCACGAAGCCTGCGATTCCGATGCAGTGTGTAACTCGGTTCATTTTCTAGATACTCTTTTGCTTTTTTTAATGGGCTACCATCTATGTCAGAGGCAACTTTAGAAAGCGTTGTGGGAGAACTTAGACTTCCCGCTTCACCAATATTTTCATATACATGTTTTACAACTTCATCCATTTTTGAACGCAAACACGTGGTGTAATGTCCACTCCCATTTTGCACACTGGAGGGTGAATCAATACGTCTTTGCTTTTGTCTAGCAGCCACTGGTGTTATAAAATCATTTCTGCTGCTGCTAGTATTTTCCAAGATTGAATCTTCTTCTTTTTTAAATGGTGTTGGCGTTGTTGGAGGACTATATTCTCTTAGTTTCTTTAGAATTTGCTTATTACAAATAAGACTTTTGGGGAAGTTTGATGCATTTAGAAAGGTGTATAGATTATTCTCAAATGATAAAAGTCCTTTACGATTCGTCACCGTATCACAAATTAAATCAACTAGATTATAACTTTTTCCCTGAATTATAAAGTCACTGGCAATAGGTTTCCAATTGATGTCACTATGGAATTCAATTCATTCTCCTTTGATTGCACTGCTGCAGAATCTTAAGGAGATGTTTCCTGTTTAGAGGGATCTGTGACGGCGACAGCGGGTTTCTCACGATAAGGTTAATGTTTGTCCACATGTCGCAATGCATCTTGAAGTAAAACTAGATTTTTATCATCGCCAATATTTTCATCATTAATGAATTTGCTTAGATTGTCTTCAAAATGTTCCACGGGGGAGAGGACAAGTTCAATTGGCGTCAATTTATAGGGTTTAGCCATCTACAGAAAACTATTTACAAGTCCTGCAATTATTGGCAATAAAAGTGTAAAAAAGCTAACGCCCGCTTAAAGGAGACGTTTTCTTTTAAAATTTTTCCTTTTTTTTTGCAAGCCAAGGCACGTACAGTGGAACGATGTTGCTTTGTCAGTTTTCTAACACTTTCTGGCAAGTGTACATTGCCCTCAGTTAAGTTTAAATAAAGTTCAGATATTAGATTAATGAAATCATTGTCAACACCATGTTTGAGTATGGCCTGCCTGATTGGGGGTTTTGAAGTGCCTAGAACCGAAAATAAATGCCGTTGTTTGTGTAGTTTCTTCAGTGTCATTATAGCAACTAATAGCTTTTTCTACTGTTCACCGGGAGATATACAGTAATTTCGTTGTCGAAAATATCTGTAACTACACGTAGATCCTCGGGTGTACTCTGATTAAGATCTAGCAAAATGTACCCGTAGGGCTTATTTGTCGCCTGAGTGTACGCTGAGAGCAGAAACTTGGAAGCGCCTAGATATATTTACCTATGGAGAGTTATTAGTGAGCAAGAATCACGAACAACTCGGTAGATAATATAGATGGTGCAATTCACAGCAAGGGTTCTCAAACATAAGCTCTGATGAAATAGATTATGTAGAACTCGGGTTATGGAAATGTGTTCATGATGAGCGCGAACTGTAAACAGCTGTAGCATTTCCTGTGAGAACTGTTCAATTTATTCAGCCAAATCATCAATAATCAGCCATGAGTTGTGTTCAACACTATTGAAAACATCAAGTCCCCGTATGAATTGTATTGGCATGGATGTGGCAATAGCTTTTATTTGGAATTTTGAATTATTTTGAATTATTAGCTAAAAGTGTCGTTTTCCCAGACATTGATAGGCCAGACAGAAACAACCTGAATGGTGTTTTAAATTGATACATACTGCTGCTGCTGTTGACAACAGTCGGACTACAACTAACTGTAAACTATACTTGTCCAATGAATAATTAATGATTTTCCCATAGATGTATCTACGTTAACAAGAACAACAAAAACAATATTTCATTCACTTATTAACATCAAAACTTGTACAGCATGAATAACACACACACTATTTGTTCGACAAGAACATTTGTTCAACAAGAACATTTATTATCATAAACACTTTTTTGTACAGAAAGAAAAACAACACTATTTGTACAACAACATTTTTTTTCACTTGTTTAACAAAAACGCTTTTTCTGTACAGCAAGAACACCAATATTTGTTAACAAGAGCAACAACAATATTTATTATCAAAAACACTTTTTCTGTACAGCATGAACAACACTATTTGTACAACAACATTTTTTCACTTATTGACAAAAACACTTTGTTCAACAATAGGGTTTTGAGAAGCCATTTCATTCGATTCAACTGGAACTATGTTCATGTAATCTGAGGGGGGAGGGTTCTCATATATTTTATTAACATCAAAATTCCGTTTTTTAAGGTTTAGACTACTATTGAGCCGTGTCACTTGTTTTTTATTGTTCGTTTAATGCGTATATGTTATTACGTATATGAGGGGGTCGCCCCCTAGTCAATACATCGATCTTAACGCTAAAGTTCGAATTTTGTTCGAACCACAAACCCTGAATCTCAAAGACCGTTTAATTAGAATAGATAGCTCTTTTGAAAGTACTAAGAAAACTTTAGCGTAAAGAGCGAGGTATTGATTAGGGGGGGGGGGGTGAACCCCTTCATATACGTAATAATTTTTGCCGTTTTAAGTTTTAATGTTGCTCCTTACTTTCAGTTCAATTTTTTTTAAATTAAATTATTGATCGTGTTTTAAATAATGCTGGGAGATCCGGTGCCACCTTCATAGAAATGTCCCTTCCCAGAAGAAAACATTCTCCATGGAAATATCCTCCTACGTAACCCCCTCCTGCGATCCCCCAACCAAAAAAAATCACTCCTGAAAAAGTCTGTATGCTTCTCAATAACCAATACTATAAGTAAACAATGGGCAAAGTTCATTATTTGCAGTCCTTTCCCCGGGAACTATGGGGGATCAAGTCATCCTCAAAGACGTATTTATAAGATTTTTGACTATCCTGAACAAAATGGCTATCTCAAAGTTTTTATTGGGTGACTTCGGGAAATAAATTAACGTGGGAGGGGGCCATAACTTGCAGCCCTTCCCCCAGGAACTGTGGGGGATGAAGTCATCCTCAAAGACATATTTATTAGTTTTTTGACTCTGCTAAACAAAATGGCTATCTCAATATTTTGATTGGGTGTTTTCGGGAAAAAAATGTGTGTGGGATGGGGCCAAATTGCCCTCCAATTTCTTGGTCACTTAAAAAGGGCACTAGAACTTTTAATTTCCGTTTGAATAATGCCCTCTCACGATATTCTAGGACTACTGGATCGATACGATCACCCCTGAGGAAAAAAAACAACAAATAAACACGTATCCATAATCTTTCTTCTGGCAAAAAATACAAATTCCACATTTTTGTAAATAGGAGCTCGAAACATCTACAGTAGGGTTTTCTGTTACGCCAAATCTGATGCTTTTCTTTCATTAAGATTTTATCACTTTTAGGGGGTGTTTCTCCCTTTTTTCAGAAATAAGGCAGTTTTTTTCAGGCTCGGAACTTTTGATGGGTAAGATTAAGCTTAATGAAAATTATATATTTGAAATCAGCATAAGAGTCCTATTCTTTTGATATATCTACTGGTATCAAAACTCCGTTTTTTAGAGTTTTGGTTACTATTGAGCCAGGTAGCTTACTTACAGTTCTTACTTACAGTTCGTTACCACCAACAGTTTGAAAGCATTATCAATACGGTGAGCTGTATTAAATTCATACGAATACAATTTTAATTTATGAACCACTTTATCACCAAATACTGTGTTGGTTACAACTAGATTATCACACCTACAAAATTGTAGCAGTCTGGAGCGATTACTGTTTTCTTACCTTCACAAAATTTACCTAGGCTCGAATACCATCAAATCCTAATTATAATTACATGCGCGTTAAAACTTTCTAATAAAATCACTGTATTTCCATTTTTAGGTGACTAATATTCTGCATTTTTTAGTCATAAAATGATTGATCAACATTCTATTATCAATTCATTTAAAAAACTTTTTCCACAAAGTGTGTTTTTCAAAGAAAAGTACAATATTTAACTTAGTCACAGGTAGGCGAAGATAAAGTCATGCAATTCCCCAAGCGTAAAACTACCACAAATAACTATCAATAAAAAATAAACCCCAAGACAAACTGAAACCACAATAAATAGCTGAGTCAAACACAAAACGAGCAAAATATAACATTAGTAAGGCTGATAACCCCCATGCTTTCTCAAGACCAGAACATAATTTGCGCTTTACTGAAAAAATAAAACAACAACAAAAACAAATGACCGTTGATTGTCAGTTTGATTGACATATAGGCTACTGATATTTATTCCTAAAGGTTTTGATAATTTTTTATTTATAAAATGAAAACATTCAGCAAGAAAAATAAAAACATTTAAAACATACTTTATTTTCAGTAAATTTTATTTTCAGTAATACGACTACCCACTCCATAAGAACCTTATATACCCCGGCATACCTTACAACCCTTGTCCATGGGCTCTGGGGGATTGTGCCCACCCTAAAGAAATTGTTATATGATTTTTGGACTGTTGGTAACAAAAGGGCTATCTCGCAATTTCAATTGAATACGTTTTGGGAACAGAGGATATCAGGGGAGGGGGACTAGTTGCTCTCCATCAAGTTTGACTCTTAAAAGGGAACTAGAACTACACATTTCAAGCCAATTGAGCCTCTTCCAAAGGTCACACGACCATCCCTTCCATTGAAACCATATTAGCCCCTGGGACAAAACTTACATACCTCACCCCCAAACTCTGGGGTATTCTGTTGGCCCAAAAGGCCTTGTTGTGTGATCTTTCGACTATTTTTGAGCCAATAGCTATGTCAAAATTTGTATCGAATGCATTAGTGAAAAATACGACGTGGGGGGCAGCCCTATCACTTTGATTCTTAAAAAGTGAACTAGAACATTTGAAATCCAATCCAATGAGTCCCTCTTTATTTGAGCTCCGAAGTTTATATGACCACTTTTCCATAAAAAAATCTTTTTATACCCTCGGGCCATACCTTGCAGTCATTATCCTGAGGCCTGTGGGGGAGATTGTCATTCTCAAAGACATAATTGGTAAACCTTTCAACTACACTGAGTACAATGGCTATCTCAAAATTTCAATTAGATGCGTTTTTGGAATTGATGGGCGTGGGGGAGGGGGTTTTTTGCCCTCCAATCAATTTTGACTATTAAAAAAAAAATTCAATTTCCAATCGCATGAGCCTTTTTTGAAGTTTCTACGAAAACAGGGGGCCATCTCAAAATTTCTATCAGATAAGTTCCGGGGAAATTCAATGTTTTGGGGGGGGGGGGGGGTATCAACTCTCCGATCACTTTGAATCTTAAAAAGGGCATCAGAACTTCTGATTACCAATCCAATGAGCCCCCTCCAAAGCTTATACGCCCAACCTTTCTATAAAAACCTTATTTGCCCCCAGGACATAACTTACAGACCTTGCCTTGGGGGCTGGCTGGGGGTTGTCGTCCTCAAAGATATAATTTACGGACCTTGTAACTACGTTGAACAAAATGTCTATCTCAAAATGTTGATTGGGTGTGTTTGGGGAAATGGTTGTTGTAATAGGTGAGGGGGGCGTTAGTTGCTCTTCAACTACTTGTGACTGTAAAAAGGGACAATAGCCCCTTCAATTTCCAATCAAATCAGCATTTTTTAAAGTTTTTACGAAAACAAATGACCATCTCAAAATTTTTATCAGATACATTTTGGGAAAACACGAGGTGTGGGGGGGTATCCACCCTCCAATCACTTTGAATCTTAGAAAGGGCACTAGAACTTATGAATACCAATTCAATGGGCCCCCTCTGAAGTTTATACGATCACTCATTCTATATATGCGATCACCCTTATACGCCCCGAGCGCATAACTTATAACCTTTGCTCAGAGGTCTTTGGGTGAAGGGGTTCCTTCTCAAAGACAAATTTGCCAACCTTTTAACTACGTTAAACAAAATGGCTATCTCAAAATTTTGATTAGATGTCTTTGGGGAAACGTTGGGCGTGGGAGAGGGGCTAGTTCCCCTCCAGTTACTTCCAACTGTCAAAAAGGGCACTAACCCTTTCAAGTTTTAATCGAATGAGCCCCTTTAGAAGTATTTAAGACAACTACTTTGGTACAAATTACCCTGGTCAAAGACAAAAAAAAATAATAAGTATACACTGTGCCCACATCGCTCTTTACTTAGGTAGCGCTTTTGCGCTGCCTATGATACCTTCCCAACCTAAACAGGACTTCTTAGCTTCCTTATCCATTATGAGCCCTACTCCCTGTTTATGTAGCTCATCCTTTCTGCCTGAGTAAATAAATTCTATACCACTTGATTTCATGTTTTCTTCCTCTGGGATATGAGTTTCTGAAACTCCTTGTCCGTTTCGAAGCGTCTGAATTTTTCAGTCAAAATGTTGATACGATAGTTGTTTTTTGACTACGTAGCATTCCCAGTTTCAATTTTATATGTTTATATGGCATAAATACCAATTGATGAATATCTCACTAAAAAATAATAATAATAATAATCTTCTTCTATTTTGGAACAAAATGGGATTGTAGATTATATGATTTATATGCTCAAGACAGCAAATTGTTCAATAACAGTCAAAAATCTCTTTATTAAACAGTTCGTGGTTTCAAACAGTTTGAACAGTAAGTTAGGAGCGACGCTGTTCAATAGTTACCAAAACTCTAAAAAACGAAGCTTTGATATCAATAGATATATTATATGATTTGGCCTATTATTCTGATTCACAATTTATTAAGTTTCATGAAGTTTAATGCTACCCATCAAAAGCTATGAACCAGAGAAAATTTACCTGGTTTTTGGAAAAGGAAGAAAGCACCCCTTATAAATCAAGGAATATTGATGAAAATCACACCGTCAGATTCAGTATATTTGAGAACCCCGTTGTAGAAGTTTAAAGCTCCTATCTGAAAAAAATTGGATTTTGTGCTTTTTGCCTGAAAAAAGATCATGGATGCATGTTCATTTGTTGTTTGTTTTCCCCAAGGGATAATCGCAACGAACCAACTGTCTTAAAATATCAGGAGAGGACTCTTTCGAACAGGAACTAAAATTTCTAATGCCCTTTTTAAGTGTCCAAGATATTGGAGGGCAACTAGGTCCCCTCTTAGCCACTTTTTTTCTCAGAATAGTCAGATAAAAGTTTTTCGATTGAATAACTATGCTTTTGGAGATGTCATAACCCCCCACAGCGCCTGGAGAAAGGTCGTTAAGTTAAAAAATTTTCCCACTGTTTACGCATAGTATTTATTATTGGGAAGTATGCATACATTTTTGGGGTTTGGGGGTGAGTTTTCTGCTGGTGGAATTTTCGATGGGGTAATTTTCCACGAGGAGGGAAGTTTCCAGGGGGGGGGGGGTTAAATTTTTCAGGGGAAATTTTACACTGGAGGAATTTGCCAGAATTCCAATGCAAAATTTGTCTTATGTCTTGCTTTCTCTTATTAGTCTCAATTTTACACTGGAGATGCAAAGGGTAATTTTCTGGGGTAAATTTCCACCATGATTAAATTGTCGAGAGAATAAATCCATGGGGAGGAGGGATTTTCCCGTGGAGGTGTAGCCAGATTTTTTAGCATTGTTTAAAAAAATGATCAGAAATTAAATTGAAAAAAAAAAGTTTTTTTAACTGAAAGTAAGAAGCAACATTAAAACTTAAAACGAGCAGAAATTATTGCGTATATGAGGGGGTTACTCTTCCTCCCTCGCTTTTTATGCTAAAGTTTGAATTCTGTCCATTTCTGTAAGAACGACTCCTGAAACACTATGTTCGTTTAATTAAAACAATAGAAAGCCGTTTCTCAAAGTACTAAAAAACTTTAGCGCACAGAGCGAGGTGTTGAGGAAGAGCAACACCTCTAATATAAGTATTAATTTCTGTTACTTTTAAGTTTTAATGTTGCTCCTTACTTTTAGTTGAAAAAACTTGTTTTTTTTTTACTTCAATCTGAGCTTAAACTCAGATTGAACTCAACAGTGAGAAGTGAGCACTGACAATAAACAATGGTAAATATATCTCCACATAAAGCACCATATAAGTGTGCGTAAAAATTTTCTGCCTGATATTCTTTGGTCTGAGGGATTTCCAGTAGGAATGCAACAGAAGATACAGGGAGAAGTTTACAACATTGCCAGATGAGAGCGAGTCTAACGGGACAAGATCATGTGTTTTCTTCTAGGCCAATCACGGGACTTAGAATACTGAGGGGAAAATGCACATGCGCACTAAATACTAACGGGACAAGATTATTGATCTCCAAAGGGGACAAGATCAGACTAGATTTCTGGGAAATTTATTTGCATAATCGCCAATGATGGAAATCTGACGGGGAATTCTAATGTATCATGAGGGAATTAAGAAACTAAACGGCTTCATTTTCTTTGGTCTGGGAGATAAATTCTGGAATTATTTCGAAGCCTTAATGGTGTAAAAAGGACATCTTAGATAAATTATTTGGGCGAAATAGATTGAGACATTTAGATAAATTATTTGGACGAAACAAATTGAGACATTTTAGGGGATTATTTGGGCGAAACACATTGAGACATTTTAGGGGATAAATTTGGAAGAAGTAGAAACAAAAAAGGTAAAGCATCTCAGGGAATTCTAATTCTATTAAGAGATATACATAATTCTTTATTTGGGCGGTTCTCGACGGTGTTCTGAATAATACACAAGTAGCACTGGAAGTGTTGTAAGGTACCCTACCCCAACCTCGAACGCCCCCCCCCCCAGCTTTTAGCCTCCCCATTATTTTTTTATTTTTTTTAAGTTTTTTTGGAAGTTTTGTTTTTGTTATTTTTTTAAAGATGATATTTTTTTCAACTTTTTTTTACATGTCTTCAAATGAGATAAAACATACTTAAAACATAAAAAATTCACATTTAATATTTCCGCAATTTGTTAGAATGATAACAATTTATCTGTTAGAAGTAAAAAGTTATCTGACAATGATACCAAACTTTTTTTAGACATAAAAATTTTTTAACACATTCAAATTTCTCTTAGAAGTAATTGGTATTTTCTTAACAGTAATATATTTTTTCTATTAACACAAACCTTTCCGTCAATGATAATAAATTTCTCTTAAAAGTAACAATTTTTTGTCATTGATAACTAGTTATCAGTTAAAAGTAACAAGTTTTCCATCAAAGATAACAAATTTCTCTTAAAAGTGACAAGTTTTCTGTCAATGATACCAAATTTTTCCTAGAAGTAACAATTTTTCGTTTATGATAACAAGTTTTCTGTCAGAACTAGCAAGTTTTCCTTAACACTAACATGTTTTCTCATCAGAGTAACAAAATTTTCCTTAATATTAACAAACATTTACATAAAACACTCACATTTCTGTTACAGATTACAACTATTATTTCTATAATAACATATTTTTCTAATACCATCAACCTTTGTGACAGTGACAAAATTTTCACTTAAAATTAACAATTTTTCGTAAGTGACAACAAGTTATCTGCTAGAAGTAACAAGTTTTCTGGAAATGATAACAAGTTTTCTGTCAGAAGTGGCAAGTTTTCCTTATCAATACCAAATTTTCTCCATTGAAGTAACAACTTATTCCTTAATACTAATAAAATTTTACTTAAAACACTTAAATTTATCTTAGAAGTAATAGTTTTTTTTTCTTAGTAGTGAAAAATTTCTTCTAATTGCACCAAGTTGTCCATCAAAGATAACAAATTTCTCTTAAAAGTGACAAGTTTTCCGTCAATGATACCAAATTTTTCATAGAAGAAACAATTTTGTTCATTTATGAAAACAAGTTTTCTGTCAGAAGTAGCAAGTTTTCCTTATCACTAACAAATTTTCTCATCAGAGTAACAACTTATTCCTTAATACTAACAAATTTTTACTTAACACACTTAAATTTCTCTTAGAAGAATTAGATATTTTCTTAACAGTAACATATTTTTTTAATAACACCGACCTTTCCATCAATGATAATAAATTTCTCTTAAAAGTAACAATTTTTCATCATTGATAACTAGTTATCAGTTAGAAGTAACAAGTTTTCTGGCAATGATACCATATTTTTTTAGAAGTATCAATTTTTTCAATATGATAACAAGTTTTCTGCCAGAAGTAGCAAGATTTCCTTAACACTAACAAATTTTCTCTTCGAAGTATCAACATTTTCCCTTAATACCAACAAACTTTTACTTAACACACTCAAATTTCACCTAGAAGTAACAGGTATTTTCTTAGTAGTAAAAAATTTCTTCTAATAGCACCAACTTTTCTCTCAAAGATAAAAAATTTCTCATAGAAGTATCATTTTTTTTGTCACTGATAACAAGTTATCTGCTAGAAGTAACAAGTATTCTGTCAATGATACGAAATTTTTTCTTAAAAGTAACAGTTTGTTGTTATGATAACAGGTTTTCTGTCAGAAGTAGCAAGTTTTCAATATCACTAACAAATTTTCTCCATCGAGGTAACAACTTATTCCTTCATACTAACAAACTTTTACTTAAAACACTTGAATTTCTTTTAGAAGTAACAGTTTTTCTTAGTAGTAACAAATTTCTTCTAATAGCACAAAGTTTTCCTAAAAAGATATCAAATTTCTCTTAAAAGTGACAGTTTTTGACAATGATAACAACTTTTATGTTAGAAGTAGAATTTTTTCTGTCAAAGATACCAAATTTTTCGTAGAAGTAGCAATTTTTTTCGTTTATAATAGCAAGTTTTCTGTCAGAAGTAGCAAGATTCCCTTAACACTAACAAATATCTTCATCAGAGTAAAAACTTTTTCCTTAATACTAACAAACTTTTACTTAACACACTCAAATTTCTCTTAGAAGTAATAGATATTTTCTTAACAGTAACAAATTTTACGCACGCGCAAGAAACCTAGAATAAATTAGCCTTAAAATGAAAAAAAACCGACTTTATTAGAAAAATATGCAAAAAAATTATCCTTAAAAATGAATAAAATCCAACCTTATTTTTAAAAATATGTGAAAATGTACCAAGTTATTATCGGAGTGTCAAAAATTTTGTATCTTTGACAAAAAACTTGTTACTTCTAGCGGATAACTTGTTATCAGTGACAAAAAATTGATACTTCTATGAGATATTTGTTATCTATGACGGAAAACTTGGTGCTATTAGAAGAAATTGTTACTGTTAAGAAAATACCTGTTACTTCTAAGAGAAATTTGAGTGTGTTAAGTAAAAGTTTGTTAGTATTAATGGAAAATATTGATGCTTCGAAGAAAAAATTTGTTAGTGTTAAGGAAATCCTGCTACTTCTGGCATAAAACTGGTTATCATAACGAAAAAATTATTGCTTTTCAAAAAAAAATTGGTATCATTGCCAGAAAACTTTTTACTTCTAACTAATAACTAGATATCAATGATGAAAAATTTATACTTTTAAGAGAAATTTGTTATCATTGACGGAAAGGTTGGTGTTATTAGAAAAAATTTGTTACTGTTAAGAAAATACCTATTACTTCTAAGAGAAATTTGAGTGTGTTAAGTAAAAGTTTGTTAGTATTAAGGAAAAAGTTGTTACTCTTATGAGAAACTTTGTTAGTGATAAGGAAAACTTGTTCTGAAAGAATTCTGAAAGAAAACTTGTTGTCATAAAAGAAAAAAATTGTTACTTTTATGAGAAATTTGGTATCATTGACAGAAAACTAGTCACTTTTAAGAGAAATTTGTTATCTTTGATGGAAAACTTGGTGCTATTAGAAGAAATTTGTTGCTGCTAAGTAAAAAAGGTGTTACTTCTAAGAGAAATTTAAGTGTTTTAAGTAAAAGTGTATTAGTATTCAGGAATAAGTTGTTACTTCGATGGAGAAAATTTGCTAGTGATAAGCAAAACTTGCTACTTCTGACAGAAAACTTGTTATCATAACAAAAAAATTGTTACTTCTAAAAAAAATTTGCTATCATTGACAGAAAACTGGTTACTTCTAACTGATAACTAGTTATCATTGACGAGAAATTGTTTCTTTTAAGAGAAATTTATTATCATTGACGGAAAGGTTGGTGCTTTTAGAAAAATATGTTACTTTAAAGAAAATACCTATTACTTCTATGAGAAATTTAAGTGTGTTAAGTAAAAGTTTGTTAGTATTAAGGAAAAAGTTGTTACTCTGATGAGAATATTTATTAGTGATAAGGAAAACTTGCTACTTCTGACAGAAAATTTGTTATCATAACGAAAAATTAGTTACTTCTATGAGGAATTTATTATCATTGACGGAAAGGTTGGTGCTATTAGAAAAAATATGTTACTGTTAAGAAAATACCAGTTACTTCTAAGAAAAATTTGAGCGTGTTAAGTAAAAGTTTGTTAGTATTAATGGAAAATATTGATGCTTTGAAAAGAAAGTTTGTTAGTGTTAAGGAAATATTGCTACTTCTGGCAGAAAACTTGTTATCATAACGAAAAATTGTTACTTCTAAAAAAAATTTGGTATCATTGATAGAAAACTTGTTATTTCTAACTGATAACTAGTTATCATTGACGAAAAATTGTTTCTTTTAAGAGAAATTTATTATCATTGACGCAAAGGTTGGTGCTTTTAGAAAAATATGTTACTGTTAAGAAAATACCTGTTACTTCTAAGAGAAATTTGAGTGTTTTAAGTAAAAGTTTGATAGTATTAAGGGAAAATGTTGATACTTCGAAGAGAAATTTGATTTTGTTAAGTAAATGTTTTTTAGTATTAAGGAAAAATGTTGATACTTTGAAGAGAAAAATTTGTTAGTGATAAGGACAACTTGCTAGTTCTGTCTGAAAACTTGTTATCATAAATGAAAAAAAAATGTTACTTCTAAAAAAAAATTTGTATCATTGCCAGAAAACTTGTTACTTCTAACAGATAAATTGTTATCATTCTAACAAAGTGTGCAAATATTACATGTGAATTTTTTATGTTTTAAGTATGTTTTATCTCATTCGAAGACATGTATAAAAAAGGTTGAAAAAAATATCATCTTTAAAAAAAATAGCAAAAAAAACTTCAAAAAAAAATTTTAAATGAAAAAGTATAAAAAAATTGGAGGGGGCCCTAAGAAAAAAGCGACGAAATTTAAAAAAACCGATATTTTAAAAAACCGATAGACATTAACACAGAACCGATCACAAAAAGACCTTTGAGGTTAGCTGCCAAAAAGGCTGGATTAGCAATAAGAACGTGTTTTTAATTTATTTATTTTTATTTCATTTCATTGAATCGTCTTGTTTTACCTTACTTTTTATCAGTCCTGGTTGAACTTCACTGAAGTAATGATGCTAGGACTGTTTTGAAAAAATTTCCACTTTTTTGGTTTTATTGGTCGTAAGTTGTTGTGAGTTTTTTTTTCTTTTATATACTTTTGGTCTTGCTGAGGACGGCCCTTGGACATAGGGCCGAAATATTCATTCAAACTATCTCCACTGTCTTAAAAAAAAATTCCCTTTTGTTCTTCGTACTTTTGTTGTTTGTGGGGCCCTAAGAGTTGGGGGGGGGCCTTCGAGGTTGGGGTAGGGGACGTTATAACACTTCAAATGCAACTGAAAAAATAAAAATAAAAATAATAAATCAATGTTGGCACACTGAAATAATTTTTTTGTTGCCTCGCATAGCATTAACTTCTTTGCCACAGATTCTGAAATTTCCTTAAATATAAATTATATATTAGTTTCCAAATGATTGTTCCTTAAAAATCATTATTTCAAAAAGCCTTATGTCCCCTCCCTAAAAATTTGCCCATCTTGTCTCAATAATACCATGCATAGTCAAAACAAGATACTGATTTGAGCGTAAATACTTGTTCAAGATTGTTCTTAATATAACTGTAAAATTCAGTACAATGAAGAGGAAAATACAGACTCATATGCAAGTAAAAATCAGTAGACAAAAAGTTCCATGAACAAAAAATCATTTCACTTTCAAAGATTTTTTATCAGTGTCTTCTGTTCGAATGCAAAGTCAGATTTATTGAAGTCAAATTTACTAAGACCTTACCAATATTTTCCGAAAACCCACGATATTCTCCAAATTTATTTTAAATTTTTTCGATGTATTGTTTCATTGGACTTGGTCAAATAGGCCTCTAAACGGTCTATGCAAAATCGGATTTATTGAAGCCATCTTTATTAAGACCTTACCAACATTTTCCAAAAAACCAAGAAGATACTCCAATTTCTTATTTAATCTTTTCGATATATTGTTTCATTGAGCTTGGTAAAATGGGCCTCTGAACAGTCTATGCAAAATCAGATTTATTGAAGCCAACTTTACTAAGACCTTGCTAAAATTTTCCAAAAAACCCACACTATTCTCCAATTTCTTTTTTAATGTTTTTGGTTGATTATTTCATTGTAGTTCGTCCAATAGACCTCTGAATAGTCTATTTTCAAAAAATCTACATTTTTCAAAAAACCCACAATATTCTCCAAATTTCTTTTTAATCTTTTCGGTTGATGAAATAAACCTCTGAACAGTCTATGCAAAATCTGATTTAATTTTGTCAATAACTTCTTAGACCAAACTGCTGCTCCATTTACGGAAAACTATACAAAAAACGGGTTTTAATTTTAATAAAGCAGTGAAACAATAAATAACAACAAATAAACAGTTAATTAAAAAAATACTCCGAATAATTCTATAATTTTCAGAGAAATTATAGAAATAAAAAACATTATCTATGGGGTTGTTAGTATCAACAGAGATGAAGGGGAATTTAGTTTCAATTTAATTTATAACAGTTTAATTAAAAGCAGGTAAAATATTCAATTAGTACTGATTTTAATAATTTTCCAGAAGAAATGATAACCTTGTAAACAAAGGTCAGAACGAGGTAAAAGCTGGGAAAATTCGACGGACTACAGCTAAACCAACAACCAGAGAAATCCATTCAATTTATAATTCATAAATTGGTTGATTAACCTGTGACTTTTAATTAGGGGTTATCGACCTTGAGTTAGGTGACCTTTATTGTTTGTTCAAGTAAGTATAGTTTTTACTCTTTAATAGATTTCCATTTATACATTGATTGTAAGAGTAGAGTGACACTTGGTATCAGTATAAACATTCACTTTTGTTTCTTGCCTTAAAACGCCAGTGCTGTAAGTTTTGTTCAATATCTGAGTTCGTTTCTCACTTATTTATTTATATATTTTTTTCTTCTCTTCGTGAGTTTAGTTGTTCTATTTCTATGTCTGTTATTTTTTAAAGAAAAATGTTTAATTTTTCTTTTTTTTTCAGCTGAGAAAGACTCCCGGACGTGGGGCAAAAATAATCGGTTTATTTTTTAATCAAATGTTTATTTGTTGTTATTTTTTGTTTCACTGCTGTATAAAAATCAAAACCCGCTTTTTCGCTTCATTTATTGAAGTCAACTTTATTAAAACCATACCAACATTTTATAAAAACCAAGATGATTCTCCAATTTATTTTTAATCTCTTTTGTTTATTGTTTCATTAGACGTGGTCAAATAGGCCTCTGAACAGTCTATACAAAATCAGATTTATTGAAGTCAACTTAACTAAGACCTTGCCAACATTAAAAAAAAACACAATATTCTTCTTATTTCTTTTTAATCTGTTCGGTTGATTGTTTCATTGGTTATGGTCAAATAGACCTCTGAAGAGTAGCAAAATCATATTTATTAAAGTCAACTTTACTAAGACCTTACCAACATTTTCCAAAAACTCGGAATATTCTCCTAATTTCTTTTTAATTTTTCATTCATCCAAAAACTCGGAATATTCTCCTAATTTCTTTTTAATCTTTTTGGTTGATTGGTTCATTGGACTTGGTCAAATAGGCTTCTGAACTGTCTATGCAAAATCAGATTTATCGAAGTCAACTTTACTAAGACCTTACCAACATTATCCAAAAACCAAGAATAATCACTCAATTTCTACTTTATCTTTTTGGTTGATTGTTTCATTGGACTTGGTTAAATAGGCCTCTGAATAGTCAATGCAAAATCAGCTTTTTTTAATCAACTTTACTAAGACCTTACCAGCATTTTCTAAAAGCCAAGAAGATTCTTCAATTTCTTTTTAATCTTTTCGGTTGATTGTTTCATTCGACTTGGTTAAATAGGCCTTTGAACAGTCTCTGCCAAATCAAATTTATTGAAGCCAACTTTATTAAGACCAAACCAACATTTTTTAAATACCAAGAAGATTCTCCAATTTCTTTTTAATCTTTTTCGTTGATTGTTTCATTGGACTTGGTGAAATATGCGTCTGGACAGTCTATGCAAAATCAGATTAGGGAGTCACTATTCTCTCAGATTTAGCTTTAGTTTGTAAGCGATTAAAATTTCGACCCTTTACCGTTTTCATTTAATCCAAATAATTTTTTTCATTAAGTCCTATCCTAGTTACAGATTAAATGACCTCTTTTTTCTTATGTCAATTGAGAACAATTTTAACTATTAGTCCATTAAACCCTTTTTTTCATGTCAATTGAGAACAATTATAAAAATAAATACATATTCCCTGTCCTCCCATCGTGTGTTTAAATTTTTCTGTATAATTCTATCGCATCTCTGTATGTAGGTCAAATTCCTGTACATGCTCAGAGTAAATGATTTCCTCTAGTTTTCAGGTTATGTCCGATGCTTTAACTAGTGGTTTAATGTTATATCTAAGCTTTGTGACTTATAGCCAACGTATAAATAGTTTTATTGTGTAGATTGTTAATAATTAAAAATTCTAAATTAAGTTTGAAAAGGATGACGCAACAAATATCCGGCAAGAAACATAACATTTCTATTTAAGCGGCATATTATGTTTAAAGTAAAAAGAGAGAAAAGTAATTAACCTCTCGCTTAACAAAAAAGAATGCAGTTGTATATACAAAATTGAGTGTTTTTTTGTTTACTATATATGTAACAATTTTTGCTTTGTTTGTATTCTACTGTGAAAATTGATTTTAGCCACAGCCTTTTAGTTTTTTTTTGGAAACAAAACTTTTCGTAACATCTTTTCGGATCCATTTTTCAATCAGTGTTTTTGACGCATTTTTGGGAAGTAGCAAATGTCAAGTTCAATTGTACCCTAGTCAGAAACACACCATCAAAAAACAAACCAAAACTGGTCAACTAATATTTTGGGAACTGTATGCAGTATTAAAGAACTTTCCTACCAATTCATCATCAAGTGAGATAAAATCATAAACTAAATTAGGCCTAGAAAATATCAAAGAAAGTGTACGTTGCCTAAATGGTTTTATATTTTTGAAAGAAAATTTGAAATTGCTTTGTGTTAGAAAAATGTGTGATATTTTAAAAACTAAACTTGTTATGTATAATTTATCCAAGGCATTTGTTTATCCAACCCTAGAAGATAAATGGTTATTCAACCGCATCACCCAGGTAAATTAAATTAATAATGGGAATCAAATTTAAACTCTATTTAATCAAATAGTTTCTATTATAACTTTATATCTAATTTAAGCAAAAACACTAGTATAATGCTTAAGCCACTGTGGGTAAAACTAAAACAGAAGATGCATATAAGAAGGAGGATGAAAAGAGAATTTTATAGTCTTGAAGACAAAAAGAAAAAGAGAGAAAAGAAACTAACAAGGAAAAATTCCAAAAAATGATATTCTTTAAAAAAAGGACATGTCATATGTTTGGCCATAAGCATAACCCTAAAGAAACCCATTGATAATATATGCACAGAATGACCGAAAAATGGCAGTATAAGAACCATAAACAAAATTAAAATTGTTATTTTAAAAGGAAAATATTTAGAGCTGGGAAAACTCTTCTCAAAACGGGGAGTATAGTGGTGACGCTTTTTAATTAAGTCAAAATTTGAATTTAGTAAAAATATTAAGACGCAAATACAAAATTTTCAAATTACCACTTTTTATTAGGATATTAACACCTCCTAGTATGTTTATGCTTAATATAAAATTGAGAAATCACCACTTCCTAGCTATGTGCGTCAGTGGGCCCCGATAAGATGTGGTTGATAAAATGTATAAAAGATACATTTTATGGGAACGGGGAGCCTTGCACTAATTTTATGCCGGACTGACCTCTGGTCCGTTGATTTTAGAAATACCTTGGAATATTGTTGGATCTTGTAAGTGTTCAAATATCTTATTGTATTGTACTTTATTGTAGATTTCTTATATTTGTTGGCTCCCTAGGACAACCAGTCCCAGCGGCTTATATATTATCAGACCTGTATTTTTGTGTGTTAGCTGAATAAAAGTATCGTGTTATATACAACCTCTCTACAATCTTAATATAGTCCCTCGAATATTCCCAGCTGGTACTATTAGTCAGTCAGGTTCTAGTCTAAGGCACGCTACCAAAATTTATTTACCTTAGGACCAGAAGTATCTCCCCTATAAAGGGAGAAATAAGGAATCAACTACAACTTCCCACCAATACCATAAAACCACTTTATCCCATCTTTGACACTTTAATTAAGAGGTCTTCATTGCCTGAAGATCAGGGGCGAATCTCCAGTATGTTTATTGGGGGGAGGGGGCAAGTAGGGTCCATATCTGGATAGTCAAGGGGCAAGGGATATACAAAAAAAAATTTCTCTGCATTATCGGGCATTGAGGGGGTAAGTTTAAACCAGATCAAACATATCATGGTAATAAATTGTAAGTAAGGAGTGACCGTGTCCAATAGCAAACGCAGATAAAAAAAACTTTCATAACAAATACTACATCAGAACAATTGGATTTGTATGCTGATTCCAAATACCTGCAACTCATTTAAGTTTAATGTTACCCATCAAAAGCTACGAGCTTGAGAAAATTTGCCTAATTTTTGAAAAATAGGAACGTCCCCAAAGAGTAGACGTACCTTAATGAAAGTCATACTATCAGATTATACATATAGTCCAGTAAATCTACGAAAATATGGGATAAAATTGCAATATAAAATTTTTTTACAACGTCTCGTAGAGAAAAAAAATCTGTCCATCATATCAAAAGTCTCCAAAAATCCCCTTGGCGGAACTGGGTAAAAAAGAGGGGGGAAGGGTGAAAATTGGAAAAATTCAGGAAGATTTATTGTGCACTCGAATTTTACGTCTGCTCTTTTTCTGCGCGGAGAACTCGAAGAAAGAAAGTTATTTTGTTTTATCGCTGGACTTGATTCTATTTCTCCCTTTAGTGGGCAATGGGGAGGGAGAAAACAGTATCCTCGAGAGTTGTGCAATATGACTAGTCAAAATGTTGCCTCTCAAGGATTTTTGACTTGATGATTTCAAAAAACATGGTATTGGATTCGTATCTAGCTTTTCTGCAGTGTTTTCACCGTAGGGGAGACAATTCATCGAGCCTTCGGAGTACGTGGGCAGATTTACTTCGACTATATAATAGAAACATAAGAAAAAAACTAAATTTAAAAAATGAAACAAATCAGGTAGCTTCGGTAATCACAGAAAAAGATAATTACAGTTTTGATTTAACTAAAAAGGATAAGATCAAGGATTTGTACTGAACATCGTCTTCTTCATCGTTATAAAAGAACATCTTTATTGGAACACGCAATCCCTTGGCAGTCTTTGCAAGCAAATGTGCAAGGCCATCCATTTTTGTTACCACTACAGCGTGAACTTTCACAGTTGGAACGCGTTCAGCTGCAGTGAATCACATTTAGCAGATGAGGTGGAGTAGGTCCGATGTCTGTCATGATCAGGTTGAGGTGTCCGTCAAATAATTGCCAATCGCAGTTTTCGGGTCGCGTTCTGACGCAGTATTATGCCATTCCCTTACCTGATAGAAGACCCTATAAGAATGAAATTTCACAGCCGATGTAGTTGGTGGAAATCTCTCTGTGTTCACAAAATGTGATGTTTTTGAGCTGTTCAGTTTCTTAAGAAAAACCCTGTATCTAGCTTTGCTGAGACCCTCCCCTTTCTTAGCCTTGTAGAAAAACAGCAAAATAGTTTCACCGGCTTGCTGGACTTCTTCGTTCGTAGAGCGCGGATTAAGGAATACTTCACAGTTATTCCTAAATTCTTCATGGCTTTTCAGGAATGGCAGGACAGCCTGCTTTCCTATCCCAAACAAACAGGACGTCGTGTCGCAACCAAGAAAAGCGTGGTCAACAAGAATAGAGTGACAAACCTCTTCCTCTTCATCTTTTGATGAAATTGATGTGTAAGTATTTATTTAACAGCTCTCTTGACTTGGCACTGGTTTTGAAGTAGAGATCCCTGGCTTCCAGAAGCCGGTGATGGAGGAGAAGCATCAATAAATCAGTGTTGTTTCTGACTACTGCGGTTACCCTTTCCTTGGCCACATTAACATCTTTTAATGCAATCAGAATGTCGAGATCTCTCTCTGCATGAAGGCCAGTGAGACCAGCTTGGACAATCTTCTTACCAATAGCTCGAATAATGTTCTGCTTATTGTTGGGATTCCACAAAAAGTCCTCCTTCTCCTTTGCAGCTTCATACTTAGTGTGAAATTTACAGTAGGGCAATAGATACCTTTCGTTCGTCTAACCTAGGTGACATCTTAGGTAGACGGACCCTAAGCGTAACTGTGTAAGACGACGGAAGAATTTGAATAATTCTGTGTCACGAATGAAACGTAACTGTAGCAAATATGTTCGAAAGTGTTTCCTGTTTTCCAGAAGATATGCTGGAGCGGCCATCCACCATCGATTACGTATTTTTCTGGCTCTTTTGATAGGACGTTCACAGGTTCTGCCTTTGCTAATTTCCAAATAGCTTTCGCTAGTTCCGCTTTATCTGGATGTCAAGGCAGGCCTGCCGATTCGAAAAGGGCAGCAGGATAGCTGGAGAGTTCGAATCTGAGAGTTTCTTCCATATCCTGGAAAAAAGGCTGTAGTTGCCACTGCTGCAAGACGTTGGAACAGAAGGCTTGTGTCAATTTGTATGTCTTCACCATCAGCTTCGGAAATGATGCCCTGATAGGCCATTGTAATCACTTTGCTTTTGCGCTTGAAGATGTAGCGATTGGCATTCGCGTCATCCATTGACTTCAGAATTTCTTTTCCTATCGCCTTCGCTGCATCCGTGATGACATTCCTTGCTGCTGTCATACCATTCAACATATTGCGCAATTTAGCACAGTTGCCACACGTACAAGAGTGCACAAAAAAGCTAATAAAGCCTTTACGTCCTTTCAATCTCTTTCTATCCGAGCTGGTCTTCCGGAAACGTGCTGGTCAGATAACACGTACTCAACGCTGATGGGTGACTGCATAAGCTCATTAATTTCAGCTAGCAGTGGTATTGACATTGTCCAGATCAACCTTTGCGTCTCATTCATTCCATTTCCTTTTGTGAGTCCCATTCATGTTTTCAGCGACCTAATCAGTACATGCTCAATTACTAAGTCGGGAGAGAGCCCATTCCACAATCTATTATTTCTTCAAATGACAAACATCCCATCTGCGACGTCTTTATATACCGTCTGGTTACTTTCTTTCAGCTCTTCCATTTACTGAAGAAATATTCTCACCGATTTCGAAAACAGGTTGTGGCCTGCATCTGCGAAGTAAGGGAGCATTTCATAGAGTGCTTAAAGATACTGCACCCAGTTTTCGGTCCATTCTGCCCTGATGGCCGTCTTAAGCACTCCGAACATTTCTAAAAACTGAAGCCATATTTTTGCAGTCTTGTTATTCTGCAGCGTGTCTTAAAACTCCATCATTCATGTTTGGATTCGACGCACTATGTCTGCGTTGGATGCGTCTTCAAGGGTTACTTCTCCATTCAGTAGAGCTATATATATTGCCATAACTTCTGCAAAATCTTGATGACTCGCACGTATGTCATCTGTGCAGACGAAACCGTACGATTTGCAAATGAGAGTGATCTGCAATGCTGAATCTATAAGCTCGTGCGCTCTCATGGCTCTTGAAACAGCCTTACCGATACGAATATGCTTAATGGTGTTACCTGAATATAGGCATACGAGCACTTCGTCCATTCCTGTTTCCGTCATCATGTGTCCGATCACTCCAAGAAAGCTCATACGGCAATAGAGACCACCGATAATTGGAACTGCTGCCTTGAGATGACTATCAGCAGGCTCAGCATTGATTATGTTCACCACTTTCATGTACAAAGGTTGGTCAAAAGCAACAAGTGGCACCGTTCCGTGCTGGCGTGCTTTATCGGAGATAAAATGTAAGGTCGTGCATACACAAAAAGATCGAAGGGACTATAGTCGATCTTAGGCAGAAATAAATCGACGAAGCACCTTTGAATGACCAATGGTGAACTGCTTGCATAAATCACCTCCATCCAACCCGATCCGATCCAGCTTGAATGCCATAGTAGGTCAATGCCATCAATCTTGTCGTCAAAGGTGAGGGTTGGGGTGGGTTTGTACACAAGACTGTTCTCCTGTTGGCTTCTGTTGTAGAAGAATAAAGGCACTTGTCCAACCTGCTGGAGTACTTCAAGGTTTACAACTGATCTTGGGATTATGATTGGAAACGTGGGTAGCCTTGGTGTGGTAGCAGCTAGCATGCCCATCGCATGGAAAGTACCTGTTCCGTCGAAAGTGCAAATGTTGAGGTCGCCATGGTTGCCAATGAACTGGATGAAAGTCTTAGAAGTCATCTCTGGAAATTCTATACCATGAGCTACTGCGGCAGAACGCTCAAATAAAAGCACTTCAGAGTAAGAAGTAGAAGAACCTGCCCTATTCAGCTGGTCAATGAGAAAACGTGAACCATATTGCTGGTGTAGCTGGACTCCAAGGTATACTTGTAATGGAGCGACTAGAGATTGGGGATGGAAAGCCTGCATTATTGATTGACAAATTGAAACTACCAGTAGGTAGAGAATATCCAGCAAACAGTAAAAGAGAAGCATCAGAAAAGAGGATATTAGACTATCGTCAAAACGGTTTTAGAGGGTTTTAAAACCGAGTTGATAGAACTTTGTCTCCTTTCCAAAGTCTGTAGAGCCATCTGACTGTCTTTTTCCTTTAAAGGATATCTTGATTTCCCCCTCTTTTTCCCTAGTAACTGGAAAACAGGGAGAAAGGCTAATGACAGAGCAATCAATGTAACATTTCATTCTTCTCGCACTTGGAAACTCCAGAAAAGAAGTCTTGCAGACTGCTGTACGGCATCTTAATTTAAACCCTCTTTTCCCGCTGTAAGTGGGGAAATGAGGTGAAGGACTTATTACACAGCTATAAGAGAAATACATATTCGATCTTTTTACACCCAAGAGCATCAGGAATGCCATTCTCTGAATCAAAAACCATCGGTCTTAGATTTTCGAGTTTTCCCCTGGATTTCCCCCCCCCCGTTTTTTACCCTGTTTCGCCAAGGGGATTCTTGGGGACTTTTGGTATGTTGTACAGAATTTTTTCTCTGCAAAATGGTGCAAAAATCATTTATAATGCAATTTTGTCCCAGATCGTCGATTTTTTCCGTAGATTTATTGGACTAATATTAGAGAACCCTACTGTAGCTCCTGCTGGCAAAAAAAGTGGAATTTTGTAATTTTGCCTGAAGAAAGTTCACGGAAGTATGTTTATTAGTTTTTTTTGTTTTTTTTTCCAGGGGTGATTTTTTCCCAGAGTTGGTATTTTCCAGGGGTGAATATCCCACAAAAAGGCATATGTACAAAATCTATGGGCAACGAACAAAGGGACTAACATGGAACTATCAGAGAATTATATCGCAAATTTTTAACAAACCAAAGACGCTATGTGCATTCAGGTTTTCGAGGTTGCATATCCATTATGTCTCAAAGGTGGCTAAGGATGTTATGGTAAAACTTTCTTTGAGTTTTGAGAAACGTTTTGACTAAATTAAGAGACAATATGTGCAAGCAGGTTTTCAAAATGGTATATCCCCAATATCCCAAGAAAGACTAAGGGTATTAAAATTAATGTTTCGGGGAATTTTCAGGGGGTGTTTATCAACTGTTGGAGAAGAATTCAAAAATTGCATGGAGTATCAGGTAGAGTTAATGAGACCCCAAATTTGACTGAGAGGAATGAGCATGGATAACTATAAAGAAACAACTTGTATTCAGGTCGTCAAAACTGCATATTTACAATATCTTGATTATGGCTTTAGTGGACGTTGAACAATGACTTTGGGGGAGAGGGTAAAATTAAGTCAATTGAAACTATGTTCATCCAGTTTACCAAAATACTATATTTCTCATATCCTGGGAATAGCTTAGGGTTTGATTTGAAGTTTTCACTGTGCAATAAGAAGGAATGGGAGAGGAGCAAGAGGTACCCAGTTTTCTGATGTCATATTTATTGTATGTCTGATCAATTTAACATTTTTGTACTTTAAGCCGATATAGGAAATAAAATTCATTCATGTCTATGTATTTCAGTAAATGACCATTCAAATAACCACAATTAAACTGTTTGGCGAACTGTTTATTGTTTTGCCTTGGCGACTCGATCAATTTGTTCTCTCCTCTTGTTATTCCCATTGATCCAGAGTTTTACTGTCCTTGGTATTGGGAAAAGCACGTTTTGGGTTTTACAATGTAATTGGGTAATATTCAAGCTGACTAAAAAAATTCATTTCATTGTCCAAAGATAAACCTGGCTATAATATTATCATTGATTATGAAAGTGTCAATAAAAAAAGAAAATAAAAAAAAGATTTTGAAATCATATTCAGTCTAAAACTGCCAAAGAAAAAAACAAGTAAAAATGCTTTTCGTTTTTCCGAATCAATTACCATAAATGTCCTAATAATCAACGTGTTTGCATAACAAGCAATTAAATTGAAATAATTAGAACATAGAATGATTTGGTTGATTTTATAAGTAGATAATATTACTAAAAATATTTTCCTAGGAAGGTAAAACACAACTAATCTGTATTTGAATTTATTTTTATTTTATTTTTCTAGTAGGGGGGAAATAGTAGGAATGCAACAGAAGATACAGGGAGAAGTTTACAACATTGCCAGATGAGAGCGAGTCTAACGGGACAAGATCATTTGTTTTCTTCTAGGCCAATCACGGGACTTAGAATACTGAGGGGAAAATGCACATGCGCACTAAATACTAACGGGACAAGATTATTGATCCCCGAAGGGGACAAGTTGAGACTAGGTTTCTGTGAAACTGATTTGCATAATCGCCAATGATGGAAATCTGAAGGGGATTTCTAATGTATCATGAGGGGAATTAAGAAACTAAAAGGCTTCATTTTCTTTGGTCTGAGAGATATATTCTGGAATTATTTCGAAGCCTTAATGGTGTAACTAAGAAATCTTAGATAAATTATTTGGGCGAAACAGATTGAGACATTTAGATAAATTATTTGGACGAAATAAATTAAGACATTTTAGGGGATTATTTGGGTGAAACAGATTGAGACATTTTAGGGGATACATTTGGAAAAAGAAGAAACGAAAACGGTAAGGCTTCTCAGGGAATTCTATTAAGAACTCTATTAAGAGATACATATTATTTTTTATTTGGGCGGTTCTCGATGGTGTTCTGTATAATACACAAGTTATGATGTTCGGTGTAATTGATTCAGAGTATATCGGATTGAAACATTCCTCATGAGGCTTCATTTTTGAAACGGCATTCCTATTGTTAGATGAACAATATAGTGAACTTTATAGCTATAAATGGCATCTCATATGTAATATTGTCAAGTATAACAAAAACCGATTGTGTGTAACATTGAATTTTATAAATCGAATTGGCGTTTATGATAAAATAATAAGACCATGCAATTAAAATGGTTATGAAATAAAAAAATGAAAGAGGACATTCAAGAAATATGCAGTTTTTTCGTTGTGCAATTATTTTAAGTTATGGGAAATATCTCAACAGATAAGTTGTTAATAGAAGAATCTGAAAAGAACATTCTATTATTCAATTGGACGACTTAAATTTGTGAAATACCTGCATTCCATTCATGACCCTAAAGGTGAAGCTTGATATTTCTCTCAATGTGTTCCTGAGAAGATATAAGATAGGGAAAAATTCATCAGATATCCGAAGACCTAAATTTTTGCTCCTTCTATCGAAAAGAATGGGAAAGTGGTAATGGTTTAAGTGAATCTAACCTTGACAATTTGGCAAAAAATACCAAGATTTCTTTTAAGTGTTAAAAATTAGTGATTCTATAGCGTGTGATCAGTTGCTAAGGTCGAATTTATAAAAGAAAGTAAATTGAATGTAAATGTCTTTAAGCTTAAAATTTCCGTTATTTTTAAGCCTTTTAGCAATCACATATTAGTTTCAAATTAAGTTATGATTGATGAAAATATTGAAATAGAAATATATTTTACAGCGATTGTAATCAATTTTGATACTTCAACACTATAAAAATATCCTAAGTCATATGTTTATGGATGCATAGTTGTGAACTTTCAGCAATAACCATCTTTAACCTTAAAATTTCCTTTATATACAGGCCTGTTACCAAAAGAAATCACACATCTAGTTTCACATTAAGCTATGATAGATTACAATACTAAAATAGAAACATCTTTTACTGTGATTGTATTATCTGTAATGGCCACTACCATGATTTTACCAACTTTAATGAGTCTTTTATGAGTATATAAATCTTCTACGTTATTTCTCAAGAAATTTGAAGAATTCTTGTAGGGGGACAATGATATTTTTGACCATTTATTTTTCTCGTCGTGATTTCTTTCTTGTATGCTATAACTCGTTTTCCAAGACCTTGGTTGTGATTTTGAGCTTTCATGGGGTGGTAAGGGCGTCCTTTCCTCCGCTAGTTTCTTAAATAAAACTTTTATGAGTATATAAATCTTCTACGTTATTTCTCAAGAAATTTGAAGAATTATTGTTGGGGGACAATGATTTTCTTGATCATTTATTTTTCTCGTCGTGATTTCTTTCTTGTATGCTATAACTCACTTTCCAAGACCTTCGTTCTGATTTTGAGCTTTGATGGGGTGGTAAGGGCGTCCTTTGTTCCGCTAGTTTATTACCTGAACAATGTAAAACTTAGTTTCTCTCCATTCTATTTGAATTCCTTTCACTCAGTATATTCCTCCTCCAGATTCACCTCTTTTATTCTAAAGTCATCATGTTCTAAATTGATTGCATCAGACTAATACGAGTTGGTAACATCATGATAGTGGCCTTTACATATGACACAATCGCAATTTATAGTTATTTCTATTTAAATGTGGAATTAAATTATCTATAAATTTGACACTAGCAGCCTGAGTTTTTCTGCTAACAAGTCTAAAATAAGAAATGTTAGGCTTCAGATGTTTATTGCTTGAAGTTCACATTTACATTTCCATAAAAATACTACTTAAGATATTTTTTTAGTTTT
This sequence comes from Artemia sp. Qi Xiang Cuo, assembly GCF_049724085.1. Taxonomy (NCBI): domain Eukaryota; kingdom Metazoa; phylum Arthropoda; class Branchiopoda; order Anostraca; family Artemiidae; genus Artemia; species Artemia sp. Qi Xiang Cuo. The sequence goes on along the minus strand of NC_142798.1, from coordinate 85,700,487 downwards.
GAAATATCCAAAATTAATCACAATCACAGTAAAAAGATGTTTCTATTTCAATTTTTTCATCAATCATAACTTAATTTGAAACTAGCTGTGTGGTTGCTACTTATAACAGGCTTAAAAATAATGCAAATATTAAACTTAAAGACATTTACTTTTGTATTTACTTTCTTTTATAGATTCGACCTTAGCAACTGATCACACGCTAAATTGTCTTATTTCTTAGCCCTTAAAAGGGCTTTTGGTAAATTTTTCGTCCAATTGTCAAGGTTAGATTCACTTAAACCATTACCACTTTCCCATTCTTTTCGATAGAAGGAGCAAAACTTTAGGTCTTCGGATATCTGATGGATTTTTCCCTATCTTATATCTTCTCAGGAACACATTGAGAGAAATATCAAGCTTCACCTTTAGGGTCATGAATGGAATGTAGGTATTTCTCAAAATTTAAGTCGTCCAAATTGAATAATAGAATGTTCTTTTCAGATTCTTCTATTATCAACTTATCCGTTGAGATATTTCCCATAACTTAAACTAATTGCACACCGACAAAACTACCCATTTCTTGTATGTCCTCTTTCATTTTTTTTATTTTATAACCATTTTAATTGCATGGTCTTATTATTTTATCATAAACGCAAATTCGATTTATAAAATTTAATATTGCACTCCGTCGTTTTTTATTATACTTGAACATATTATATTTTTGATTCCATTTATAGCTATAAAGTTCACTACACCGTTCATCTAACAATAGGATTGCCACTTCAAAAATGAAACCATATGAGAATGTTTCAATCCGATATACTCTGAGTCAATTACACCGAACATTATAATAACTGAAAAAATCAAAATAAAAATAAAAAATCAATGTTGGCACAGTGAACTCATTTTCTTGTTGCTTCGCACACTTTTAACTTCTTTGCAACAAGTTCAGAAACTTCCTTAAATATAAATTATATTTTAGTTTCCAAATAATTGATCCTTAAAAATCATTTTTTCAACAAGCATTTTGTCCCCTATCTAAAAATCCTGTCTCAATAAAACCATACATAGTCAAAAATATGATACTGATTTGATCATATATGGTTGTTTAAGACTGTTCTTAATTTAACTGTAAAATTTAGTGTAACGAAGAGAAAAATACAGACTCGTATGCGTGTAAAAATCAGCATGCAACAAGTTCCATGAACGTTAAAAATTAAATAAAAAAAACAAGTTTTTTAAACTGAAAGTAAGGAGCGACATTAAAACTTAAAACGAACAGAAATTATTCCGTATATGAAAGGGACTGTCCCCTCCTCAACGCCTCGCTCTTTACGCTAAAGTTTTTTATTGTTTTAAAAAATAAAGTTGTGAGACAGAGTCAAACTTTAGCGTAAAGAGCGAGGCGTTGAGGAGGGGACAGCCCCTTTCATATACGGAATAATTTCTGTTCGTTTTAAGTTTTAATGTCGCTCCTTACTTTCAGTTAAAAAAACTTGTTTTTTTATTTAATTTTTGAAAGTTTTTTAATAAATTCAGGTTTTGATCTTGGCTCACCGTACATGAATAATTAAAAAAAAAATTTCATATTAATTTACTTGTATTTAGTTAAATGGCTTTCTCGAAACTTGTTTAATTTTATTTACGAACGTTTTTATTAGTAATAAATATACGTATATGAAAGGGACTGTCTCCTCTTCAACGCCTCGCTCTTTACGATAAATTTTTTTATTGTTTTAAAAAATAAAGTTGTGAGACAGAGTCAAACTTTAGCGTAAAGCGCGAGGCGTTGAGGAGGGGACAGTCCCTTTCATATACGGAATAATTTCTGTTCGTTTTAAGTTTTAATATCGCTCCTTACTTTCAGTTTAAAAAACTTGTTTTTTTATTTAATTTTTGAACGTTTTTGAATAAATGCAGGTTTTGATCTTGGCTCACCGTACATGAATAATTAAAACAAAATTTTCATATTAATTTAGTTTTATTTAGTTAAATGGCTTTCTCGAAACTTGTTTAATTTTATTTACGAACGTTTTTATTAGTAATAAATATACGTAACTTACGAATTAACTTACGTAACGAAGTTCTATATTCATATATTTTTAATTTGTTTATTAGGGGGTTCGCCCCCTAGTCAATACCTTCCTCTTTAACTTAAATTTTTAATTTTGTTCCAATTCTTTAAAAATGACCGCTTAATCACAAAGGCCTTTAATTAGAATAAATAGCTCATATTAAAATAATAAAAAATATTTGGCTTAAAGAGCAAGGTATTGACTAGGGGGTGAACCCAATCATACATGTAATATTTTCTGTTCGTTTGAAGTTTTGATGTTGCTGCTGTTGCTGTTGAAATACTTGTTTTTTTATATTAAATTCCTGATCTTTTTTTAAATAATGCCGAGAAAACCGGCATCCATTTCATACCAATGTCCCGTCCCCCATGAAAGCTTCCTTCGTGGAACGGTGCTCCCACATAACCCCCGACCCACCCCCCCCCCCCACTACCAGGAAAATACTCCCCTGAAAACGTCTGTATACTTCCAAATAACCAATGCTATATGTTAACATTGGGTAAAGTTCATAACTTTCAGCCCTCCCCCGGGAATTTCGGGGGATTAAGTCATCCTAAAAGACATACTTACTATATTTTCGAACATGCTGAACAAAATGGCTATCTCAAAATTTTGATCAAGTGACTTTGGGAAAAAAATGAGCGTGGGAGGGGGCCTAGATGCCCTCCATTTTTTTGGTCACTTAAAAAGGGCACTAGAACTTTTAATTTCCATTCCAATGAGCCCTCCCACGATATTCTAGGACAACTGGGTTGATACGATCAGCCCTGGGGGAAAAAAAACAAACAAACAAACAAATACACACGCACCCGTGATCTTTCTTCTGGCAAAAAATGCAAAATTCTACATCTTTGTAGATGGGAGCTTGAAGCCTCTACAGTAGGGTTTTCTAACATGCTGAATATGATGGTGTAATTTTCATTAAGGTTCTATAGTTTTTAAGGTGTGTTTCTTACTTTTTTCAAAAATAAGGCAGCTTTTCTCAGGCGCCTAAATTGTGATTGGTAGAATTAAACTTGATGAAACTTATATATTTGAAATCAGCATTAAAATTTGATTCTTTTGATGTATCTATTTGTATCAAAATACCGTTTTCTAGAGTTTCGGTTACCATTGAGCCGGGTCGCTCCTTACTTACAGTTCGTTACCACGAACTGTTTGACTATTATTCTCCATGACCACACTGCCTTTTCTATGACGAAAACAATAAGAATTACAAATAGGGATAGGTCCTTTTATTATACAGTGAAACAAAAATATAAAACAAAGACTCTAAATATTTCGATGACACAGTCGGTCATCATCATCAGTAGATTTACTAACTTATCAAAATTAAAACAAACTTGCGTTTATAGTAAACAAAATAATCACTTCCGGGTCAAAGAAAGTTACTGGTCCATTTCGATAAGTTAGTAACTCTACTGATGATGATGACCGACTGTGTCATCGAAATATTCAGAGTCTTTGTATTATATTTTCGTTTCACTGTCTAATAAAAGGACCTATCCCTATTTGGAATTCTTATTGTTATCCATGAACAGAAAATCATTACACCTTAAATAAAATTTTTTTACTGTCTTCTGTTCTTACGCAGAATCAAATGTATTGAAGTCAACTTTAATAAGACCATACCAACATTTTCCAAAAAACCAAGAAGATTCTCCAATTTCTTTTTTATTCTTTTCGATGTATTTTTTCATTGGACTTGGTCAAATAGGCCTCTGAACAGTCTATAAAAATCAGATTTCGGTTGATTTTTTCATTGGACTTGGTCAAATAGAACCCTGAAAAGTCTATGCAAAATCAAGTTTATTGAAGCAAACTTGAATAAGACCTAACCAACATTTTCCCAAAAAACCATAATATTCTCCAAATTTCTCTTTAATCTTATCGGATAATTGTTTCGTTGGACTTGGTTAAATAGGCCTCTGAACATTCTATGCAAAATTAGATTTATTGAAGTCAACTTTACTAAGACCTTAACAACATTTTCTAAAAACCAAGAAGATCCTCCAATTTATTTTTATCTTTTTGGTTGATTGTTCTATTGGACTTGGTCAAATATGCCTCTGAACAGTCTAAGCAAAATCAGATTAGGGAGTGACAGTTCCCTCAGTTTTAGCCATAGTTTGTAAGCTATTAAAATTTTGACCCTTCACCGGTTTCATTAAATCCCAATTTTTTTTTTGTATTAATTCCTATCTCAATTACAGAATAAATGAACCTTTTAAAAATACATACATATTACCTCTCCTCTGATCGCGTGTTTGCATTTTTCTGTATATTTCTAACGCATCTCTGTATGTAGGTCAAATTCCTGTACATGCTCGGAAAAAAGATTTACTCTAGTATGCAGGTTATGTCACGTGCTTTTTTTAGATCTAGTTCGCCTGTAAAGATATGCATGGTCTTAATATTTATCGTGTTCCAGTCGGTTTATATGCTGTAAATTTAGTATCAATTAATAACGCACTACTAATATGTACATTAAGACTGAGGCTGTTAGCTCTTCAAAGCCGTTTACAATGTGAATTGCGCAACTCAAAATCAAACAGACCCCGCTTTCTTCTTAAAACTCACACAAACACACACACTCACACTCACACACTCTCTCACACACACTCTCTCACACACTCAAACACTAAGACACACAGTCACACTGACACACAGACACACAGATACACACACATAGACACACACACACACACACACACACACATACACACACACACAGTAGAGAGGGGTCATGAGCTCGTGACATTACCACGTGGTTTATGGTTTTCTCAGTGAGAATGAAAAAACAGGAATTTTCTCACTTGGAAAAACATGAATTTTGTCACATTTATGGTTGTTTTCATGGATGGATATGTGTGTTGTTCAATTTATTTGATGTTTTTCTCGGATGTCAACATCAAATTATGTCTGTTTTATGGTTTTTGTCAGTGAGAAATTGAAAAACATGAATTTTCTCACATTTATGTCTGTTTTCATGGTTTTTGTCAGTGAGAATTTGAAAAACAGGAACTTTATCACATTTAAGGATGACAACAGCAATTCATGTCTGTTTTATGGTTTTCTCAGTGAGAATGGACATGCTTGACGCGAATGTTACGAGATTGTTTGGCTAGCCTGGCCTGAGAACTTGATTTACATAATCGCTAGGGGAAATTATTGATTCACGAAGGGAAGAATTAAGAAACATTAAGGCTTCTTTAATCTTAGGTCTGAGGGATAAACATTCTTTAGGAAAGAGAGAAAAATTAATATTCTATTTTTAAATAGGGCTTCATTGATCTTTAGTGTCAGGAATCATAATTAACATCACTTGTTATCTTGGAATTATGCGGGAGTCTAAAGAGATAGAAATTCTATTTTTAAATACGGCTTCACGGAGCTTTAAGTCGGAGAGAAAATTGATATTCTAACGAAACCCTAATAGTTTAGCTAGGAAAATTTATGAGATGAAGAGATTAACGTAGGAAAGGGTTTCCTAGAAATTTGAAATGCGTTAGCGCAGAGATGCCAAACAAAAGGAACACGCTGAAATTACATTTAGGGATTATTTGGGCGAAACGGTTTTAGACAGGTTATGGAACTATTTCGGCGAAACAGTTAGAGACATTTTGAAAGAAGATTTTAGGAAAGGTTTTAGAAGAGAATTTGAGGGTGAAACTCTGTGATCGTTATAATACACAAGTTCCATTTGAACAGTGTTGTGAGGTCCTCTAACCCAACCCCAAAGGGTTCCAATCCTCCTACCCCAACCCCAAAGGAAGCTCCCGGTCCTCAAAGGCCCACCAGGCCCCATCTGTCCCCCCGAACCCCCAAAGGCCATCCCTGTGCTCCAAAGGCCCTCCCTGTGCCCCCAAAGACCCTCCTCCGGTCCCCAAAGGCCCATCGAGCTTCCAAAGGACCAACGGGGTCCCAAATGCCCTCCACCGGTCCCCAACCGCCCCTCCGGACCCCCAAAGGCACTCCCGGTGCCTCCAAAGCCCTCCCCTGTGCCCCAAAGGTCCTCCTCCGGTCCCCAAAGGCCCCCCAGGCCCCCAACTGCCCCCCCGGACACTCAAAGGTCCCCCAAACTCCCAAAGGGCCACCGGCGCCCCCAAAGGCCCACCCCAGACCCTCAACGGCCATACCCGGGCCCCCCAAAGGCCCATCGCGCTCCCAAAGGACCAACGGGGTCCCAAAGGCCATCCACCGGTCCCCAAATGTCACCCAGACACCCAAAGGCCCTCCCTGTGCCCCAAAGGCCCTCCCTGTGCCCCAAAGGCCCCCCGGCCCCCTCCTCCTCCTCCTCCCACCTCCTCCTCCTCCCACCTCCTCCTCCCTCCTCCTCCTCCTCCTCCTCCTCCCTCCTCCTCCTCCCACATCCTCCTCCCACCTCCTCCCTCCTCCCCTCCCTTCCCCCCTCCCATTCCCTCCCCATTTTTTATACTTTTTTTGTGCATTGAGACACAGAACGACCCCCTCCCCCCGGCCCCTCCCCCCTCCAAAGGTCTGATTTTTTCAAAGTTCATTTTGAATTTCTTTCGTTGAAATGCCAGAGATGGAATATTTCACTAGTGTGTGGTTGTGGTTTACCTTTTAACAATTAGAGTTTATTGATTTTTAAAATTTAATTTATAATTTATTTATTTTAAATTATAGAGTTGGAATATTTAAGTAGTGTGTTGTTGTAGTTTACCCTGTCACAGTTACATTCCCTTAATTTTTCAAAGTTCATTTTGAATTTCTTTCGTTGAAATGCAAGAGTTGGAATATTTCAGTAGTGTGTGGTTGTGGTTTACCTTGTCACAGTTACATTTTCTTGATTTTTCAAAGTTCATTTTGAATATCTTTCGTCGAAATGCAAGAGTTGGAATATTTCAGTAGTGTGATGTTGTAGTTTACCCTGTCACAGTTACATTCCCTTGATTCTTCAAAGTTCATTTTGAATTTCTTTCGTTGAAATGCAAGAGTTGGAATATTTCACTAGTGTTTGATTGTGGTTTACCCTGTCACAGTTACATTCCCTTAATTTTTGATAGTTCATTTTGAATTTCTTTCGTTGAAATGCAAGAGATGGAATATTTCAGTAGCGTTTGGTTGTGGTTTAACTTGTCACAGTTACATTTTCTTGATTTTTCAAAGTTCATTTTGAATTTCTTTCATTGAAATGTAAGAGTTGGAATATTTCAGTAGTGTTTGGTGGTGGTTTACCTTGTCTCAGTTACATTTTCCTGATTTTTCAAAGTTCATTTTTGAATTTCTTTCGTTGAAATGCAAGAGTTGGAATATTTCAGTAGTGTTTGGTTGAGGTTTACCTTGTCACAGTTACATTCCCTTAATTTTTCAAAGTTCATTTTGAATTTCTTTCGTTGAAACGCAAGAGTTGGAATATTTCACTAGTGTTTGGTTGTGGTTTACCATGTCACAGTTACATTCCCTTAATTTTTCAAAGTTCATTTTGAATTTCTTTCGTTGAAATGCAAGAGTTGGAATATTTCACTAGTGTTTGGTTGCGGTTTACCATGTCACAGTTACATTTTCTTGTTTTGTAATAGTTCTTTTTGAATTTCTTTCGTTGATGTTCAAGAGTTTGACTATATCAGTAGTGTTTGGTCGTGGTTTACCTTATCAAAGTTATATTCTCTTTATATTTCATAGCCCATTTTGAATTTCTTTCATTGAAAAGCAAGAATTGGACTATTTCAGAATTGTTTTGTCGTGGTTTAACTTGTCACAATTACATTCTCGTGATTTTTCAAAGTTCTTTTTGAATTTCTTTCGTTGAAATGCAAGAGTTAGAATATTTCAGTACTATTTGGTTGTGATTTAACTTATCACAGTTACATTTTCTTGATTTTTCAAAGTTCATTTTGAATTTATTTCGTTGAAATGCAAGAGTTGGAATATTTCAATAGCGTTTTGTTGTGGTTTACCATGTCAGAGTTACATTTTCATGATTTTTCAAAGTTCATTTTGAATTTCTTTCGTTGAAATGCAAGAGTTGGAATATTTCACTAGTGTTTGGTTGCGGTTTACCATGTCACAGTTACATTTTCTTGATTTTTCAAAGTTTATTTTGAATTTCTTTCATTGAAATGCAAGAGTTGGAATATTTCAGTAGTGTTTGGTTGTGGTTTACCTTGTCACAGTTACATTTTCTTGATTTTTCAAAGTTCATTTTGAATTTCTTTCATTGAAATGCAAGAGTTGGAATATTTCAGTAATTTTTGTCTGTGGTTTACCTTGTCACAGTTACATTTTCATGATTTTTTAAAGTTCATTTTGAATTTCTTTCGTCGAAATTCAAGAGTTGGAATATTTAAGTAGTGTTTGTTTGTGGTTTAACTTTTCACAGTGAAATTTTCTTGATTTTTCAATGTTCTTTTTTATTTTCATTCGTCGTCATTAGAGAGTTTGTATATTTAAGTAGAGTTTTTTTGTGGTTTACATTTTCAAAGTTACATTTTCTTGATTTTTCAAATTTCAATTTGAATTTGTTTCGTCGAAATGCAAGAGTTGGAATATTTCAGTAGTGTTTGGTTCTGGTTTACCTTGTCAAAGCTACATTTTCTTGATTTTTCAAAGTTCATTTTGAATTTCTTTCGTTGAAATGCAAGAGTTGGAATATTTCAGTAGTGTTTGGTTGTGGTTTACCATGTCACAGTTACATTTTCTTGATTTTTCAAAGTTCAATTGAATTTCTTTCATTGAAAAGAAAGAGCTGGAATATTTAATTAGTGTTGGCTTGAGTTTTACCTTGTCACAGGTACATTTTCCCGATTTTTAAAAGTTCAATTGAGTTTCATTCATTGAAATGCAAGAGTTGAAATATTTCAGTAGTGTCTGGTTATTGTTTAACTTGTCGCAGTTACATTTTCTCGATTTTTCAAAGTTCATTTTTAATTTCTTTAGTTGAAATGCAAGAGTTGGATTATTTCAGAAGTGTTTGGTTGTGGTTTCCATTGTCACAATTACATTTTCTTGATTTTTCAAAGTTCATTTTGAATTTCTTTCGTTGAAATGCAAGAGTTGGAATATTTCAGTAGTGTGTTATTGTAGTTTACCTTGTCACAGTTACATTTTCGATATTCTTAAAATTTAACTGATAATTTATTTCGATTATAATAAATATTTTTAATTTTTCATTATAGTTTGTTAGTGTTTTCAATATTCTCAGATAAAGATTCGTTATTTTTAATGTCTCATTTATAATTTATTTCATTGAAATGCAAGAGTTGGAATATTTCATTAGCGTTCGGTTGTGGTTTAACGTTTCACAGTTACATTTTCATGAATTTTTAAAGTTCATTCTGAATTTCTTTCGTTGAAATGCAAGAGTTTGAATATTTCAGTAGAGTTTGTTCGTGGTTTACCATGTCACAGTTACATTTTCCTGATTTTTCAAAGTTTATTTTGAATTTCTTACATTGAAATGCAAGAGTTGGAAATATTTCAGTAGTGTTTGGTGGTGGTTTACCTTGTCACAGTTACATTTTCTTGATTTTTCAAAGTTCATTTTGAAATTATTTAATTTAAAAGCAAGAGTTGGAATATTTCAGTAATGTTTGGTTGTGGTTTACCATGTCACAGTTAAATTTTCATGATTTTTCAAAGTTCATATTGAATTTATGTCCTTGAAATGCAAGAGTTTGAATATTTCAGTAGAGTTTGGTTGTGGTTTAACCAGTCACTTTTAAATTTTATAGATTATACAAAGTTCATTTTGAATTTCTTTCTTTGAATTGCAAGAGTTGGAATATTTCAGTAGTGTTTGGTCGTGGTTTAACTTGTCACAGTTACATTTTCTTGATTTTTCAAAGTTCATTTTGAATTTCTTTCGTTGAAATGCAAGAGTTGGAATATTTCAGTTGCGTTTGGTTGTGGTTTACCTTGTCACAATTACATTTTATTGATTTTTCAAAGTTCATTTTGAATTTCTTTCTTTGAAATGCAAGAGTTGGAATATTTCAGTAGTGTTTGGTTGTGTTTTAACTTTTAAATGTTACATTTTATTGATTTTTAAAATTTCATTTTGAATTTCTTTCGTTGAAATGCTATAGTTGGAATATTTCAGTAGTGTTTGGTTGTGGTTTACCTTGTCACAGTTACATTTTCTTGATTTTTCAAAGTTCATTTTGAATTTCTTTCGTTGAAATGCAATAGTTGGAATATTTCAGTAGTGTTTGGTCGTGTTTTACCTTGTCACAGTTACATTTTCTTGATTTTTCAAAGTTCATTTGAATTTCTTTCGTTTAAATGCATGATCTGGAATATTTCAGTAATGTCTTCTCATGATTTACATCGTCAGAGTTACATTTTCTTGATTTTTTCAAAGTTCATTTTTAATTTCTTTCGTTGAAAAGCAGGAGTTGTATTATTTCAGAAGTGTCTGGTTGTGGTTTACCTTGTCACAGTTACATTTTCTTGATTTTTCAAAGTTCATTTTGAATTTCTTTCGTTGAAGCGCAAGAGTTGGAATATTTCAGCAGTGTTTGGTTATGGTTTACCTTGTCACAGTTACATTTTCTCGATTTTCCAAATTCATGTTTAATTTCTTTCGTTTAAATTCAAGAGTTGGAGTATTTCAGTAGTGTTTGGTTGTCGTTTAAAATTTCAAAGTTAAATATTCTTTATTTTTAAAACTTCATTTTGAATTTATTTCTTTGAAATGCAAGAGTTGGAATATTTCAGTAGTGTCTGGTTGTGGTTTACCTTGTCACAGTTACATTTTCTTGATTTTTCAAAGTTCATTTTGAATTTCTTTCGTTGAAATGCAAGAGTTGGACTATTTCACTAGTGTATGGTTGCGGTGTACCTTGTCACATGTACACACATGTATACACATGTACACACATGTGCTTATCATGAGTGCTCATAATAAGTTAACCTAACCTTTTCCGGTGAGTATGGTTAGGTTAGACTAGATTAAGTTAGGTTATATTAGACTAGGTTAGGTTAGCCTAAGTACGCTTTACTTAAGTTAGCTTAGGTTAGGTGAGAGACATGCGAAAAGTTAGATGTATGATTAGGTTAGGTTAGGTTAGATTAGGTTAGGTTAGGTTAAGTTAGGTTAGGCTAGGTTAGCCTACGTACGCACGCGTACGTAGGCTAACGCTAGACCTAACCTGAACTTGACCTAACCTAGACCTAACTCTAACAAGCTAACCTAATCATACACCTGAACTATTCGCATGTCATGCTTTTCAACCTAAGCTAACTCAAGTGAAGCGTACGTAGGTAATAACCAAGTCAATGTAACCGTGACTAATCTGGTCTAACCATAAGCATACACACTGAAATATTCCAGGTTAACTTATCAATGAGACACTCATGATAAGCACATGTGTGAACATGTGATACATGTGTGTACATGTGACAAGGTAAACCACAACCATACACTAGTGAAATAGTTCCAACTCTTGCATTTCAACGAAAGAAATTCAAAATGAACTTTGAAAAATCAAGAAAATGTAACTGTGACAAGGTAAACCACAACCAAACACTTCTGAAATATTCCAACTCTTGCATTTCAACGAAAGAAATTCAAATGAAATTTGAAAAATCAAGAAAATGTAACTGTGACATGGTAAACCACAACCAAACACTACTGAAATAATCCAACTCTTGCATTTAAACGAAAGAAATTCGAAATGAACTTTGAAAAAATCAAGAAAATGAAACTCTGACAAGGTATATCAAAACAAGACACAACTGAAATATTTAAGATATATATTTACAACTACATATGTTCGAAATAAAACATAAAAATCAAGAAAATTTAAGTGTGAAAAGGTAAACCATAAAAAAGCACTAATGAAATACTAAAACTCTTGCATTTCAGCAAAAGAAATCCACAATGAACTTTTAAAAATCTTGAAAAAGTAACTGTGACAAGGTAAACCACAACCAAACACTACTGAAATATTCCAACTCTTGCATTTCAACGAAAGAAATTCAAATGAACTTATCGAAAGAACTCAAGAAAATACTGTAACTGTCAACGATACAAGGCAAACCATAAGTAAACACTTCTGAAATATTCCGACTCTTGCTTTTCAACGAAAGAAATTCAAATTGAACATTGAAAAATCAAGACAATGTAGCTGTTACAGGGTAAACCGCGACCAATCACTACTGAAATATTTTATCTATTGAATTTAAACGAAATAAATACAAAAGGAACATTGAAGAATCATGAAAATGTAACTTTGACAAGTTACAACACAACCAAAAGCTAGTGAGATATTACAGCACTCGCATTTCAACGAAAGGAATTCAAAATGAACTTTGAAAAATCATGAAAATGTAACTGTGACAAGATAAACCACAACCAAACGCTACTGAAATATTCCAACTCTTGCATTTCAACGAAAGAAATTCAAAATGAACTTTGAAAAATCAAGAAAATGTAACTGTGACAAGGTAAACCACGACCAAATACTACTGAAATATTCCAACTCTTGCATTTCAATGAAAGAAATTCAAAATGAACTTTGGAGAATCATGAAAATGTAACTTTGACAAGGTATACCATAACCATACACTACTGAAATATTCCAACTCTTGCATTTCAACGAAAGAAATTCAAAATGAACTTTGAAAAATCATGAAAATGTAACTGTGACAAAGGTAAACCACAACCAAACATTACTGAAATATTCCAACTCTTGCATTTCAATGAAAGAAATTCAAAATGAACTTTGAAAAATCAAGAAAATGTAACTGTGACAAGGTAAACCACCACCAAACACTAATGAAATAATTCCAACTCTTGCATTTCAATGTAAGAAATTCAAAATAAACTTTGAAAAATCAGGAAAGTGTAACTGTGACAAGGTAAACCACAACAAAACACTACTGAAATATTCCAACTCTTGCATTTCAATGAGAGAAATTCAAAATGAACTTTGAAAAATCAAGAAAATGTAACTGTGACAAGCTAAACCACAACCAAACACTACTGAAATAGTCCAACTCTTACATTTCAATGAAAGAAATTCAAAATGAACTTTGAAAAATCAAGAAAATGTAACTGTGACAAGGTAAACCACGACCAAACACTACTGAATTATTCCAACTCTTGCATTTCAACGAATGAAATTCAAATTGAACTATAAAAAATCAAGAAAATGTAACTGTGACAGGGTAAACTACAATAACACACTACTGAAATATTCCAACTCTTGCATTTCAACGAAAGAAATTCAAAATGAACTTTTAAAAATCACGAAAATGTAACTGTGACAATGGAAACCACACCCAAACACTTCTAAAATATTCCAACTCTTGCTTTTCAACGAAAGAAATTCAAAATGAGCTTTGAAAAATCAAGAAAATGTAACTGTGACAAGTTATCCCATAACAAAAAAAGACTGAAACAGTTAACCTAGGTCATTAAAACTACATAATCACAAATGAAAATTTAAAAATCGGGAAAATTTACCTGTGAAAATAAAGTCCAAAATAACAAAAGTCTTTAAGAGTAACGCTATTAAATTTCATCGAAAGACCTACAATTGTCAAATTTAAAAAAATTAAAAATTAAATTATACACGTTAAACCGAAGGAAAACACTACAGAAATAATCAAACTCTTGAATATAAACGAAAGAAATTCAAAATGAACTTTGAAAAATCAAGAAAATGTAGCTGTGAAAAGGTAAACCACCACCAAACTCTACTTATATATTCCAACTCTTTAATTTAGACGAAATAAAATAAAAATGAACTTTGAAAAATCAAGAAAATGTAACTGTTACAAGTTAAAACACAACCAAACTCTACTGAAATATTCCAACTCTTGCATTTCAACGAAAGAAATTCAAAATGAACTTTGAAAAATCAAGAAAATGTAACTATGATAAGGTAAACCACAATCAAACACTACTGAAATATTCCAACTCTTGCATTTCAATGAAAGAAATTCAAAATGAACTTTGAAGAATCAAGAAAATGTAACTGTGACAAGGTAAACCACAACCAAACACTACTGAAATATTCCAACTCTTGCATTTCAACGAAAGAAATTCAAAATGAACTTTGAAAAATCATGAAAATGTAGCTATGACATGGTAAACCACAACCAAACACTACTGAAATATTCCAACTCTTGCATTTCAACGAATGAAATTCAAAATAAACTTTGAAAAATCAAGAAAATGTAACTGTGACAAGGTAAACCACAACCAAACACTACTGAAATATTCCAACTCTTGCATTTCAACAGAAATTCAAATGAACTTTGAAAATCAAGAAAATGTAACTGTGACAAGGTAAACCACAGCCAAACACTACTGAAATATCCAACTCTGCATTTCAATGAAAGAAATTCAAAATCAAGAAAATGTAACTGTGACAAGGTAAAGCACAACCAAACACTACTGAAATATTCCATCTCTTGCATTTCAATGAAAGAAATTCAAAATGAACTTTGAAAAATCAAGAAAATGTAACTGTGACATGGTAAACCGCAACCAAACACTAGTGAAATATTCCAACTCTTGCATTTCAAAGAAAGAAATTCAAAGTAAACTTTGAAAAATCAGGAAAATGTAACTGTGACATTGTAAACCACAACCAAACACTAGTTAAATATTCCGACTCTTTCATTTCAACGAAAGAAATTCAAAATGAACTTTGAATAATTAAGGGAATGTAACTGTGACAAGGTAAACCGCAACCAAACACTACTGAAATATTCCAACTCTTGCATTTCAATGACAGAAATTCAAAATGTACTATCAAAAATTAAGAAAATGTAACTGTGACAAGGTAAACCACAACCAAACACTACTGAAATAATCCAACTCTTGCATTTCAATGAAAGAAATTCAAAATGAACTTTGAAAAATCAAGAAAATGTAACTGTGACAGGTGAAACCACAACCGAACGCTACTGAAATATTTAAACTCTTGCATTTCAACGAAAGAAATTCAAAAAGAACTATCAAAAATCAAGAAAATGTAACTGTAACATGGTAAACCACCACCAAACACTAGTGAAATATTCCAACTCTTGAATTTCATCGAAAGAAATTCAAAATGAACTTTGAAAAATTAAGGGAATGTAACTGTGACATGGTAAACCACAACCAAACACTAGTGAAATATTCCAACTCTTGCGTTTCAACGAAAGAAATTCAAAATGAACTTTGAAAAATTAAGGGAATGTAACTGTGACAAGGTAAACCGCAACCAAACACTACTGAAATATTCCAACTCTTGCATTTCAACGAAAGAAATTCAAAATGAACTTTGAAAAATCAAGGAAATGTAACTGTGACAAGGTAAACCACTACAAAACACTACTGAAATATTCCAACTCTTACATTTCAATGAAAGAAATTAAAAATGAACTTTGAAAAATCAAGAAAATGTAACTGTGACAAGTTAAACCGCAACCAAACGCTACTGAAATATTCAATCTCTTGCATTTCAACGACAGAAATTCAAAATGGACTATCAAAAATAAAGGGAATGTAACTGTGACAGGGTAAACTACAATCACACACTACTGAAATATTCCAACTCTTGCATTTCAACGAAATAAATTCAAAATGAACTTTGAAAAATTAAGGGAATGTAACTGTGACAGGGTAAACTACAACAACACACTACTGAAATATTCCAACTCTTGCAGTTCAACGAAAGAAATTCAAAATGAACTTTGAAAAATCAAGAAAATGTAACTGTGACATGGTAAACCGCGACCAAACACTAGTGAAATATTCCAACTCTTGCATTTCAACGAAAGAAATTCAAAATGAACTTTTAAAAATTAAGGGAATGTAACTGTGACATGGTAAACTACAACATCACACTAGTGAAATATTCCAACTCTTGCATTTCAATGAAAGAAATTCAAAATGAACTTTGAAAAAATCAGACCTTTGGAGGGGGGAGGGGCCGGGGGGAGGGGGTCGTTCTGTGTCTCAATGCACAAAAAAGTATAAAAAATGGGGAGGGGAATGGGAGGGGGAAGGGAGGGGAGGAGGGAGGAGGTGGGGAGGAGGAGGTGGGGGAGGAGGAGGAGGAGGAGGAGGAGGAGGAGGAGGGAGGAGGAGGAGGAGGAGGAGGAGGAGGAGGAGGTGGGAGGAGGAGGAGGAGGTGGGAGGAGGAGGAGGAGGGGGCCGGGGGGGCCTTTGGGGCACAGGGAGGGCCTTTGGGGACACAGGGAGGGCCTTTGGGTGTCTGGGTGACATTTGGGGACCGGTGGATGGCCTTTGGGACCCCGTTGGTCCTTTGGGAGCTCGATGGGCCTTTGGGGGGCCCGGGTATGGCCGTTGAGGGTCTGGGGTGGGCCTTTGGGGGCGCCGGTGGCCCTTTGGGAGTTTGGGGGACCTTTGAGTGTCCGGGGGGGCAGTTGGGGGCCTGGGGGGCCTTTGGGGACCGGAGGAGGACCTTTGGGGCAAGGGGTGGGCTTTTGGGGCACGGGGAGGGCCTTTGGGGGTCTGGAGCGGCAGTTGGGGACCGGTGGAGGGCCTTTGGGACCCCGTTGGTCCTTTGGGAGCTCGATGGGCCTTTGGGGACCGGAGGAGGGCCTTTGGGGACACAGGGAGGGCCTTTGGGGCACAGGGATGTCCTTTGGGGGGCCGGGGGGACAGTGGGGATGGAGGGAGCCTTGGAGGACCGAGGGCTTCCTGCGGGGTTGGGGTAGGAGGATTGGACCCCGATGGGTTGGGGTAGAGGACCTCACAACACTGTTCAATTGAACCTGGTTTATTATAATGACCACAGAGTTTCACCCTCAAATTCTCTTCTAAAACGTTTCCTAAAATCTTCTTTCAAAATGTCTCTAACTGTTTCGCCGAAATAGTTCCATAACCTGTCTAAAACCGTTTCGCCCAAATAATCCCTAAACGTAATTTAAGCGTGTTCCTTTTGTTTGGCATCTCTGCGCTAACGCATTTCAAATTTCTAGGAAACCCTTTCCTACGTTAATATCTTCATCTCATAAATTTTCCTAGCTAAACTATTAGGGTTTCGTTAGAATATCAATTTACCTCTCCGACTTAAAACTCCGTGAAGCCGTATTTAAAAATAGAATTTCTATCTCTTTAGACTCCCGCATAATTCCAAGATAACAAGTGATGTTAATTATGATTCCTGACACTAAAGATCAATGAAGCCCTATTTAAAAATAGAATATTAATTTTTCTCTCTTTCCTAAAGAATGTTTATCCCTCAGACCTAAGATTAAAGAAGCCTTAATGTTTCTTAATTCTTCCCTTCGTGAATCAATAATTTCCCCTAGCGATTATGTAAATCAAGTTCTCAGGCCAGGCTAGCCAAACAATCTCGTAACATTCGCGTCAAGCATGTCCATTCTCACTGAGAAAACCATAAAACAGACATGAATTGCTGTTGTCATCCTTAAATGTGATAAAGTTCCTGTTTTTCAAATTCTCACTGACAAAAACCATGAAAACAGACATAAATGTGAGAAAATTCATGTTTTTCAAATTCTCACTGACAAAAACCATAAAACATCCATAACTTGATGTTGACATCCGAGAAAAACATCAAATAAATCGAACAACACACATATCCATCCATGAAAACAACCATAAATGTGACAAAATTCATGTTTTTCCAAGTGAGAAAATTCCTGTTTTTTCATTCTCACTGAGAAAACCATAAACCACGTGGTAATGTCACGAGCTCATGACCCCTCTCTACTACACACACACACACACACACACATATTTAAAAAAATGGGCAACTTATATAACTTACGGCCCTTGCAAAAAGAGCTTTTGGCATAATACCATCTACAGAGATAGATTCATTGTGCCTTTAGACTATTCTGAACAGTTACCTGGAAATTATAATCTATTGCCTTTAGTTTTAAGATAAGGGAGGCTTCAAAATTACGCCAGGAGGGAGGCTGGTTGCCCTCCAATCTCTTTCAGATCTTTGAAAAAGAAGTAGTACTTTAATTTTTCTTTGAATGAGAGCTTTCGAAAGTTTCTGTGACCACCCATTCCATAAGGAGCCAAAAAGAAAACTATGCCTAAAGTATAGAAATTTTTGAAGCCGAGTCAAATTTATAGAAAAGAGACACAAAAAAGGCAGAGAGAGAGCTCCTATTTATTGCACTTTTTATGTGCAATGCTCCCTTCTATTGTTGCTGTTGATTAAGTTCACACTTCGATGGCCAGATCCCCGCATCCCCAGTATTCAGGATTCTAAGTTGCCTATTGTTGCAATTAAACCATTTTATCCTTGATATCTTAGGCCTCGTGAATAGTAAAAATAGATTTTTCAAAACAAGTTAAGATTCTTTGTTATAAACTATTGGGTATTTTTGCCAATATTTTGGTGACTGTTGAAAAAATGAAAAACACGATTTAATTTAAATCAAAAACACGATTTAATTTCAAATAAGGTACGCTTCGTCACTTGCATTTTCAGGAATTAATTTTTTCAAGGATACAATGCATGATTTACGATTCCGCTTAATTAGAGTAGCGGAGGCTTGAAAAGACAGAGCAAAGAGTAATGCGAGCGTGTCAAATATTTTTGCTACAGAAAAATCCATTATTAGAGTTTAAAAAAAAACTAAAATATTCTACATACAATAGAAAGGCTGAGTAAGGGTACCGTGTCCAAGGACACCAGGGTAAGTGATAAATGTAACGGAAGTTAAGGTAACAAATTCTTATTTCGATGTTTCAGAGAAGTCAATTAACACGCAACCAAAAACAATATCAATAAATTACTACTCTTTTTGTAAGCTTGAAATTATTTTGTTTCTATAGACTTTTTCCGACTTTATTTGTAATTATCTATTTCAGTAGAACACTTAGAGGGACAATCATTAATGATAAAATGTTGAATTTTGGAAAATATTTCCCTCCTTATCTTATGCCTTTTGATAGCCTGCACTCGATCAAGATATACACTTCGTGCTAGCCTACTTAGACAGGATGGATCCTTTGTGTATGTTTTCCGGAACTTCATAAATTCAACTTTCTTTAGTTCTTTTTTTCAGATTTATCTTTAAAGAAATTCTGAAGTTCCTTCCTTCCCACGTAAATAGTTTTTATGCATAGCCCTTCTCATCATTGCTTAATGAATATTTTCAGGGTTTGATTGGTAAGCTTTATTGTAAAGATTTCATCCTCTCTAGTTCATTTAGGGTTTATCAATAATTACAAGAAAAAGCGATAAATTCTGTTTTTACTTATTATCATAGTTATAGATATAGAAAAAGGAAGAGAGGACCTAATCTCAATAGTTGGGGTTTTTTATTCTTTTCTTCCAAAGCAAAAAATTGACTCTAATTATATAGCGTGACTCCGGTTTAATAGCAAAATCAGAGTGAAAAATTTTGCAATACCTGGCCTCTATTCTTTATTCTATCTCTATAGTAAAACCTAAAGTATAACCCCCTCCCTCCACTGCCCACCTTCCTATCTCAGTCTGAATTAGGCAACAACACAAAATACTCTTGAAATAATTTTACACTAAAATGCTAACTCATTAAAGATAAAAGTCATATTTTAGTCGATACTTAGTTCTTTCCTGTTTACCTCCTATTACGTGTTGTGGTATTTACGTGTGTGGTATTACGTGTTGTGGTATTTACGTGTTGTGGTAGAAATGATAATTAAAATGGTTAGTATTATGTAATGAGTTGCTACTGGAAAATCCTCGCAGATGCTGAATAGAGAAAATACTAAGAGTGTTGGACACTAAGAAGGCATTAGCAATAGAGTTGTTTAGTCTTTATTACAGAATTAAATTTTAAAACACATATTTTTTTAACTGAAAGCAAGGGGCAACTTTAAAACTCAAAAAGAAAAGAAAATATTACGTCTATGACGGGGGCTGCTCCCTCTTCAATACATCACTTTATAAATGAAAGTTTTTTTTTTATCATTCTTAAAAAAAAGCTTTTTATTGTTCTAGTTAAACAACCCTTGTGTTTCAGGACTCATTCTTAAAGAATTGAAACCTTATCGCAGTGAGTGAGGTATCGAGTGGGTGGCAAGCCGTCATATGCGTAATAATTTCTGATGGCTTTAAGTTTTAGTGCTGCTCCTTACTTTCTGTTAAAAAAAATATGAAGTTGTAAATAAAGACAGAAATTTTTTATTTTATTATTTAAACAGAAAGTTTTCTGTTTAAATTATGCCAGGAAATCCGGCTACACCTCCACTTAAAGATCCCCCCCTACGAAAAGATCATCAAGACATATATATCCCGGTGACAATTTACCTCGGACAATTAGTCTTAACATCTCAACATGTAAAATTGAGTCGGCAAAGAGAAAGTAAGACAAATAAAAAGAATTTCGTATAGATATTCTGGTAAATTTTCCCAGTGTTAAAAATCCCCTGAATATTTCACCCCCCCCCCCCCCTGAACTTCCCTCCCCATAAAAAATTTTCCCCGTTGAAAATTCCCCCGCAAAAAATTCATCCCCCCACCCCAAAAATGTATGAATGCTTCCCAATAACAATTATTGTACATGAGCTAAGGGCAAATTTTTTAGCTTAATGACTTTTCCCCAGGGTTTTCGGAGTAGTTATGTTATCTCCAAAGACAAAATTATTGTAACTTTCAATCACGCTGAACAAAATGACTATCTCGAAATTTTGATTGGACAATTTTGGGGAAAAAGAGATTGTTTGAGGGGGCTAGTTACCTTCCATTCCTTTCGGTTAATTGAAATGGGTACTAGAACTTATAAGTTCCGTTTGAATGAGACATCTTCTGATATTTTAGTCCCATTGGTTCGATACGATAACCCCTGAAAAAAAAACAATAAAAATGCATCCGTGATCATTGTTATGGCAAAAATAAAAAATTCCACATTTTACTGATAGGACTTTGAAACCTCTATAGTAGGGTTCTCTAATTCGCTGAATTTGGTGGTGTGGTTTCCATCATGGGCTCCCACAGGGTGGGGAGGGAAGGGTTTTTCTTGGAACCCCTGGAAATTGGGGATTTTAAAGTAGTTTTGAGGAACCGAAAGAAAAGAGAGCGAAGTTAGCTCATGGTTGGCTGTCAGCCAATAGGTTTAGACCCTTAATAGGGGCAATATTAGTTCTAATTTGTGATGGAAAGACCCCTTTCCAGTTTTCCACAAACATTTTTTCTATATGACTTGGTGGAAGCAAAAAAAAAATAATAATAATTCCGCGTAGTAATAAATGGCAGGTAAATGGCGACCCTTATCAATAACGAAAGCATAAAAACCTACATATTGAGAACATAAAATAAAAAAAAAAAATCAATTTTTTATTCCAAATGTGTATTTGTTTTGAGTCTGAAGCCATTATCCTAAGTTATTAGTGCATAAGAAAGTTCGTATAGAAAAAGAAGGAAAACCACTTTAAAAAGGGGCAATCAAACAGTTCGTGGTAACAAACTGTAAGTAAGGAGCGACCCCGCTCATTAGTAACCGAAACTCTAAAAAAAGGAATGTTGATACCAATAGATATATCGAAAGAATTTGCTTATTATGCTGATCTTAAATACATAAGTTTCATTGAACATAATCTTACCGATTAAAGGTTACGAGCCTAAGAAAATTTGCATGATTTTCGAAAAAAGGGGAAATCACCTTCTAAAAGTATTGCAATCTTAATTAAAATCACACAGTCAGATTCAGTGTATCAGAAAACACTACTCTAGTGGTTTCAAGCTCCTATCTGCAAAAATGTGGAATTTCGTATTTTTGTTAGAAGAAAAATCACGGATGCGTGTTTTTTTTTTTTTTTTTTTTTTTTTCATTGGGTAAGCGTATCGACTAATTGGCCCTAGAATATTGGGATAGGGCTTGTTTGAACGAACATTAAAAGTTCTAGCGCCCTTATTAACGGACAAAAGAGATTGGAGGGTGACCTGGCCACTTCCCCGCCCTTTTTTTCCCAAGTTCGCCCGATCAAACTTTTGAAATAGCCATGTTTCTGTAGCCTACATAGTTGAAAGGCCCAATAACTATGCATTTGGATATAACAATACCCCTCCCCCCACAGCCCCACGGGAAAGGTCATTAAGTCATAAAATTTGCCCTTTTTTACACATAATATTTATTACTGTGAAGTATTTATACATTTTCGGTTGGGAGGGGGAGGGGGAAATTTTTTTGTTAGGGATTTTTCCACGGGGGAATTTTCTATGGGAAGGTAAGTTTCCAGGGGGTGAACTTGTCAGGGGATATTATACACTGGGGGATTTTGCCAGAATTCCTAAACAAAAGTCTTGTTAAATATCTTGCTTTCTCTTTTCCGTCTCAATTTTACGCGTGGAGTTGTAAGGGTAATTGTCCGGGGTAAATTTTCACCGGGATTGAATTTTCTAGAGGAGATTTTTCTCGGAAAGGGGATTTCTCTGAGGAGGTGGGACCAAATTTCCTGGCTTTACTTCAAAACGACCAGGAATTAAATTTTAAAAATGTTTTTTCAACTGAAAGTAAGGAGCAACATTAAAACTTAAAACGAACAGAAAGTATTACGTGTATGAAGGGGATGGTCCCCTCCTTTATGCCTCACTTTTTACGCTAAAGTTAGAATTTTGTCCCAATTCTTTAAGAACGACTTCTGAAACACGAAAGTTGTTTAATTAGAACAATAAGCTTTATTAAAACGATTAAAAAAACTTCAGCGTAAAGAGCGAGGTGTTGAGAAGGCGGCAATCCCCTTCTTACACGTAATAATTTCTGTTTGCTTTAAGTTTTACTGTTGCTTCTTACTTTCAGTTGAAAGAAATGAACAGTCTTATAATGCTTAGAGGATAAATGAACAACCTAGACTCTCAAACGTGGCAAAACCAATCCGAGCAGCTAAGGTAAAGGGTATTAAAAATGTCTAAGGTGACAAGGTAATAAACAAAATTCTTTCGTTAAGGAAATAAACGAAAAAGCTGAAAAAATACATACAGTCAAAATACTTCCATAAGCAACAATTATAACGAGTCACAAACAAAAGTGAAGAAAAAAAACATAGGGTTCGAAGAAAATCGATAGCAAGAACTAAAACTACTCAAAAACAAAGTGAAGAACAAAGAAATATGTGGCTAAGAGATATGTCACAGCGAGATCAAAGAAATATGCTGTTAAAAGATAGAGAGCAGTGAAAATTACAAGCAATCGTGAAAAAGTGAGCATCAGAAGGTGTCAAAAATGGAGTGAAAAAAAAGTTGTGCCTTTAGAAGACAAGCGAAAGCAAAAATCAGAACAAGTCAAAAATGTAAGTCGAGAAGAAAGAATTATTACGTTAAAAGAACAACGTTATTTACACAGAACGTTGTGGCACCATACATTATATTTTGGCACGGCCTGGGCATGATTTGGAAAACAATTAGAAATTAAACTTTTAAAAACTAGTTATTTTTTGTTTCTAACAGGAACAAAAATTAACCTTTATATGACGGGAGCTGTCTCCTCCTTAACTCCTTGCTCTTTACTCTGATGTTTGATTTTTCTCAAAAGTCTTTGAGAAGATTCACCGAAACACAAGAGCCACTGAATTTGAAAAAGAAGGTTTCTCAAAGCACTTAGAAACTTTAGCTCAATGAGCGAGGATTTGAAGAGGGGATAGTCCCCCTTACATACAGAACAATTACTGTTCATATTAAGTTTTAAAGTTGCTTCTACTTTTAGTTAAGCCTGCTTATTATATGTTTAGTACATTTTATGAAACCAAAAATAAGATATTATTTCATATATATATATATATAAGCAATATTTTAAGGCTTGTTGTCTGGTTTTCCATGGATTGCAAGGCCTAAAAGAAAAACAGTTTTAGAAAGGTGATGAAAAATATATGTCAAATAAAGCAAAAGTATATAAAAAAAATAAAGTAATTACAAAAAATACACAAAACAAAAGCCTACTTATGAAAAATAAGATAGGAACTCCTAGCATTCAGTTGTATTGAGCAGTGCCAAAGTGTTGGAAGGACATTATTTAGCAATAGTAACATTTTTGAACTCGGTTATCAAACAGAAATATACATTTAACGCTTTCAGATTCTGTAGTTAAAAAAATAAAGCATTACAAAGTAGTTGGTTTAAAATAAAGCCTTGAAACTAAGATTAAGGAAACCAAATAAAAACTGCTAGTGCTTGGCGTTATTGAGAAAGGCTGTAAGTGTTGAACGTTCCTGAGTAATATTTGTTATTTAATTGAATTTGGAAAACAAAAAAACTAATGTATTACTACTACTACTACTACTAACAACTCCCTTACACCAGATTCGAGCCTATTCATGAGTTAAAAACTTTGCAAGTCGCTAGCTGGACGCCGGTCTTCTTCGTTATTAAATAAAAAAAAAACAATTTGTTTTTAACTGAAAGTAAGGAACGACGTTAAAACTTAAAACGAACAGAAATTATTCCGTATATGATAGAGTCTGTCCCCTTTTCAAAGTCTCGCTCTTTACGCTAAAGTTTTTTATTGTTTAAAAAAAAATAGCATTGTGAGAAAGTCAAACTTTCAAACAGTTCGTGGTAACGAACTGTAAGTAAGTAAGGACCCGGCTCAATGGTAACCGAAACTCTAAAAACCGGATTTTTGATACCAATAGATACATCAAAAGAATTAGATTTTAATTTTGATTTCAAAAATATAAGTTTCATCAAGTTTAGTTTTACCCATCAAAAGTTAAGCGCCTGAGAAAATTTGGCAGATTTTAGAAAAAAAGGAGGAAAGACCCCCTAAAAGTTATAGAACCTTAATGAAAATTACACCATCATATTCAGCGTATCAGAGAACCCTACTGTAGAGGTTTCAAGCACCTAATTCCAAAAATGTGGAATTTTTGCATTTTTTGCCAAAAGAAAGATCACGGATGCGTGTTCATTTGTTTTTTTGTTTTTTTTTTTCCAGGGGTTATTGTATCGACCCAGTGGTCCTAGAATATCAGGAAAGCGCTCATTGGAACGGAAATTAAAAGTTCTAGTACCCTTTTTAAGTTCCGTTTGGACCGTTTGACCGTTGGACCGTTTGAGTTGTGGAAAAGGTTAAAAAACTCACAAATACATTATATTTTCAGCTATTGCAGGATTGATTTCATAGAATATGGAATGGTGAGCCCCCTGGCCCATCATTTGGGTGAGCCTCAACTCATAATATGCAATTTTGATTAACTATTCCGTGTTATGAGCATATATTAATCTATATATATTATTTTGAGTTATACTTTTATCGCATTACGTTCATTTTTAAGGCTTGAGATAAAAACTGAAACCTTAGGGGAGAGGTGGTGGGGGGAAGTCTCCCCCCTCACATGCATAACTGAGCAGCCACAGAGAAAATAAAACAAATGAAATTAATCTGTCTTTTGAAAATGTATTTTTTCAAAAGACACGAACAAAATCGTCTAAAGGAACCTGAAGTACTATCTCTGACATTTCCGTTGATTCTTTATTCCCGTTACTTTCAGATGTAAAATTTAGAATATTATCGACTGGGTTTAGTCGTCCCCTCCCTGACTAATTCACATTTGGAAAAACCACCCCTGGGAGATTCCTCCCCCCTCAAAGAACATTTTTTTCCTGCTGATAATTCCTCCGCGTTAAATTTCACCCAGCAGAAATTTCCAGCCGTGGAATATGCTCCCCAAACATATTCCTCTCAGATAATTTCAGATATTCATAAAAAGGTAAGCTGAAATTTCTACTCAACTTTTTAGGTCAGAAGCAATGCTATAGCGTTACCTAAGTAATGAGCCATAAGGTTGAGCCATGAGCTGAGCCATTGGTTGAGAATGAGCCATGAGCCATAAGCCATGAGTTAATACTCATTTATTTTTCCAGGGGCACTTTATGTGGAGGAGGTGGTCGCATAAACTTTGGAACGGGGTTCATTGAATTAAAAACTAAAATTTATAGTGCCCTTGCACCAGGGGTGGATCCAGAATTTTTTAGGAGGGGGGGGACGCAAAATAGGTTGATCCTATAAACTTGCGTTAGGAGCAAGTTTAATTAACGCTATCTGGCGTTAATTAATTAAACTACATTACTTTAGACTACGTTTGGGGGGGGGGGCAACCCTCGCCCCTCCCCTGGATCCGCCACTGCCTTACACTCTCTGTTTCTTTC
Source organism: Artemia sp. Qi Xiang Cuo (assembly GCF_049724085.1). Lineage (NCBI taxonomy): Eukaryota > Metazoa > Arthropoda > Branchiopoda > Anostraca > Artemiidae > Artemia > Artemia sp. Qi Xiang Cuo. The sequence goes on along the minus strand of NC_142798.1, from coordinate 85,674,389 downwards.
CTTGTTAGGGAGGAGAGCAGATGCCTAATAGGTGTGTGTTAATACCAAAACATTCTAACTCTCATTGGGGCTTCAGGTATAAACAAAATTAGTTCAAAGGGAGGGGTGGGGAAAAAAGGGCGTGGGGGCGGTATTTGCCCTTCGATCGATTTTTACTTGTAAAAGCTGGACTAGAACTTCCAATTTCCAATCAAATGAGCCCTCTCTGAAGTTTATACGAGAATCTCTTCCTGCACCCGGGCCCTGGGGGGTTTTGTCGACGCCAGAGTTTTGTTACTTAACCTTTCAACTATTTTTAACATAATTTTTATCTGATGTATTTAGGGCGTGGAGGAGGGGGGGGCTAGTTTTCCTCCAGTCTCTTTTGACTCTTATTAAGTGAACAAGAACTTTCAATTTCCAATCACATGGGCCCTCTCTAAAGTTTAAACGAGTTTCCCTTCCATAAAAAATAATATGAAGGATTCGGAGAATCCTTAAATTACCACCCTCGCCCTGAGGGTTGTGGGGGAGTTGTCATCCTCAAAGACCCAATTTCCAGACCATAAAACTACGTTTAATAAAATGGCTGTCTCAAAATTTTGATTGGATGTGTTTGGGGAAAAGGTGGGCATAAGAGGGGGGTTAGTTGCCCTCAAATCACTTTCGACTATTAAAAAAAGCACTAGCCCTTTAAATTTCCAATCGACTGAGCCTTTTTTGAAGTTTCTACGACACCGCCTTCTATAAAATCCTTATATGCCCCCAGGGTATAACTTAAAACCCTTGCCTTGGGGTTGCGGGGGAGTGTCCTCCTCAAAAACATATTTTCTATCTGAAAATCAACTACGTTGAACAAAATGGCTGTCTTAAAATTTTGATTAGATTTGTTTGGGGGAATGATGGGCGGGGGGGGCTATTTCTTCTCCAATCACTTTCGACTATTAAAAAGGGCACTAGCCCTTTGAATTTCCAATGGAATGAGCCTTTTTTGAAGTTTCTACGACAACACCTTCTAGAAAAACCTTTTATACCCCCAGGGCATAACTTAAAACCCTTGCCCTAAGGGTTGTGGGGGAGTGTCCTCCTCAAAAACATCTTTTTATGTGAAAATCAACTACGCTGAATAAAATGGCTATTTCAAAATTTTGATTGGATGTGTTTGGGGGAATGATGGGCATGGGGAAGGGGCTAGTTGCCCTCCAATCACTTTTTGACCATTAAAAAGGGCACTAGCCCTTTAATTTCCAATCGAATGAGCCTGTTTTGAAGTTTCTACGACAACGCCTACTATAAAAACCTTATATGCCCCCAGGGCATAACTTAAAACCCTTGCCCTGAGGGCTGTGGGGGAGTGTCCTATTCAAAAACATACTTTCTATCTGACAATCAACTACGCTGAACAAAATAGCTATCTCAACATTCTGATTGGATGTGTTTGGGGGAATGATTGGCGGAGGGAGGCTAGTTGCCCTCCAATCACTTTCGACTGTTAAAAAGGGCACTATCCCTTTGAATTTCCAATCGAATGAGTCTTTTTTGAAGTTTCTACGACAAGACCTTCTATAAAAACCTTATATGCCCCCAGGGCATAACTTAAAACCCTTGCCCTGAGGGTTGTGGGGGAGTGTCCTCCTTAAAAACATATTTTCAATCCGGAAATCAACTACGCTGAACAAAATGGCTATCTGAAAATTTTGATTGGATTGGATGATGGGCGGGGGGGGGGCTAGTTGCCCTCCAAGCACTAAAACTCAATTTCCATTCGAATGAGCCCCCTTTTAAGTTTCTGCGACGACCCCTTCCATATGAAGTGCCTCTGGGAAAAAACAATAACAATAATAATAAAACATTGGAGCCGTATGGCCTTTACCAAATATTAATTAAAAAAAAATTTTCCGAAAAATAAGTTTTTCAAAGAAAAGTAAAGGCCATTTTAAACTTAAGCTCAGTTGATACTAATACCTGTTCAAATTCAAACTAAAAACGACCAGAAACTACTATTTAGGAATAGAAGAAACCCAAAAAGAAAAGAAATTAAATAAGCAATTATGTCAAAAACATACAACAAGTAATAAAATAAATTAATAAATAGATCTTAAAGCGAGTAATGCTTAGATTGAATATGAAAATCAAGCTTAAAACAAAAAATAATTTTTTGCTATTGAAGTATAAATGAAACTTAAAACGAACAGAAATTAAACAAACAATCAATGCGAACAAACATACACTATATGTTAATGTAAATGAATAAATAAATCTTAAAACGAGTGAAACTTAAAAAGAATATGCAAATCAAGTTTGAATCGAATAAAAATAACTACAAACAAGAGTTTGGGTATCGCCTCACTGCAAAAGCCTAAAACCTACTGCGCTTAAGTTTAAGTATCAACTGAGCTTAAATTTAAAATGGCATTTACTTTTCTATCCAAAACTTCTTTTTCGGAAACTTTTTTTAAATTAATTTTTGTTCGTTTTTGATTTCAAAAAGTTTCAAGTTTTTATGGCATGGAAGGGGGGGGGGTGCTTACTGTCCGATTATTCTTGACTTTAAAAAACGGATCTAGAACTTTCAATTTAAATCGAATGAGGCTTTTTTCAAAATCTATACGATTACCTCTTTGATAAAAACCTTATATAAGAACAATAGACAGCTTGAATAACTTGTGGACAGCGATTGACAACAATGAAGTGATTGAAAAAATAGCTCCAATAAGGGGGTTTAGACCATTTCACTTGCTGACACAAAGGGATCACGACTGTTTGGAATTGACCTTAATAGGATTTTGTGTGCCAAAGTAATTTTGCATCTATCACAGAGTATGTATTTTAACCTTATAGTTGGATAATTATAATAGATTTCCTATGTGTTCTTCCCACACAAAACCCCTTCCCATAAGTTATAAGCCCCCCTTAATAAGTTATACCCCAGGGCATAACTTAAAACGCCTACCCCCGGGCCCTGGTGGGCTGTGTTGACACCGGAGATTTTTGTTATCAGAACTTTGAACTATTTTAACAAAATGTCTATCTCAAAATTTTTATCTGATGCCTTTATGGCTTGGAGGAGGGGGGGGGGGCTAGTTACCCTCCAATCTCTTTTGACTCTTAAAAAGTGAACAAGAACTTTCAGTTTTCAGTCAAATGAGTCACCTCTAAAGTTTATACGAGCATCCCTTCCATAAGAAATATTTGGAAGGATTCGGAGAATCCTTAAATTACAGCCCTTGCCCTGAGGGCTGTGGGGGAGTTGTCTTCCTCAAAGACCTAATTTCCAGAACATAAAGCTACGTTTAATTAAATGGCTGTCTCAAAATTTTGATTGGATGTGTCTGGGAAAGAGGTGGGCGTGAGAGGGGGGTTAGTTGCCCTCAAATCACTTTCGACTATTAAAAAGGGCACTAGCCCTTTGAATTTCCAATCGAATGAGCCTTTTTTGAAGTTTCTACGACACCGCCTTCTATAAAAACCTTATATGTCCCCAGGGTATAACTTAAAACCCTTGCCTCGAGGATTGTGAGGGAGTGTCTCCTCCACTGAATCCACCACTGCCTTATAATATCTGTTTCTTTCCTTGTTAGGGAGGAGAGCAGATGCCTAATATGTATGTCAATACCAAAACATTTTAACTCTCATTCGACCTTCAGGTATAAACAGAATTAGTTCAAAGAAATGGGTGGGGAAAAAGGGCGTGGGGGGGGTTATTTGCCCTTCGATCAATTTTGACTCTTAAGAGCTGGGCTAGAACTTCCAATTTCCAATCAAATGAGCCCTATCTGAAGTTTATACGAGAATCCATTCCTGCCCCCGGGCCCTGGGGGGTTTTGATGACGCCAGAGTTTTGTTACTTAACCTTTCAACTATTTTTAACAAAATGGTATTTTTAAGCGATTTTCCTGGGGAAATTTTCCGACGGTTGGGGGAAACTTCTGGGGGAGGGGGAGTTTAAAGACCTCTGTTACTTCTAAATAAACTAAAAAATTCCACTATTTTCGCTTCATTTTCTTAAATTCTAATTTTTGATTCTTATTGATTTCTTTGGACTAATTTACGGCGTATTTAACTACGATTTGACCTTTCAATTATTTTTAACAAAATGGTATTTTTAACCCTTGCATATAAAGCAGCTCTGGGGGGAAAGTAATAAAAATATTGAAGCTATATAAGATTTATTCATTTATTTATGTTTCCACCGGTTATCTTTTCGTTTGTAAGATAGTTAATTTAAATTTCTGTTTATTCGGGGTTTCGTTTATTCTTTAACAGTAATTTCTGGTCTTTTTTAGTTCTTAACTGTAATAGGAATTGATTTCTGCTGGTCCTGAGTTCAATATGGCTCTTTACTCTTCTTAGAAAACTTATTTTTATGTAAGGTTTTTTTTTTAAATTAATAATAATAAAACATTGAAGCCTTATGGCTTTTGCTATACACAGCTTAATTTACATGCCTCTGAAAAATCAAACCTGATTTTTTCACGCAACAATGAATGGATCTTGCTAGGTTATTCCATTTGTTGATGCAGAAAGAACAGCATCATTTTGATTAGACCATTTTTCAGATTTTTTTGTGCCACAATAATTTAGCATTTATCGCAAAGTATGTATTTTAACCTTATTTTAAGTATGGCCGTAATTTTTAGTATTTTACAATAGATTTACTATGTACTCTTCCCATACGAAACTTTACCTTATTGAAGTCTTTGGAGTGGGGGCAGCGTAGTTGGCATAAAGAAGAAAACTTTTAGATGTGTTTGGGGGAATGATGGGAGTGGGGGGGAGTTGCCCTCCGATCATTTTCGACTATTAAAAAGGGCACTAGCCCTTTAAATTCCAATCGAAAGAGCTTGTTTTGAAGTTTCTACAACAACGCCTTCTATAAACACCTTATATGCCCCCAGGGCATAACTGAAAACCCTTGTCCTGAGGGTTGTGGGGGTGTGTCCTCCTCAAAAATATATTTTCTATCTGGAAATCAACTACGCTGAACAAAATGGCTATCTCAAAATTTTTATTGGATGTGTTTGTGGGAATGATGGGCGGGGGGCAGGGGGGGGGCTAGTTGCCCTCCAATCATTTTCGACTATTAAAAAGGGCACTATCCCTTTAATTTCCAGTCGAAAGAGCCTGTTTTGAAGTTTCTACTACAACGCCTTCTATAAAAACCTTATATGCCCCCAGGGCATAACTTAAGACCCTTGCTCTGAGGGTTGTGGGGGAGTGTCCTCCTCAAAATATATTTGCTATTTGGAAATCAACTACGCTGAATAAAATGGCTATCTCAAAATTTTGATGGGATGTGTTTGGAGGAATGCTGGGCGGGGGGGGGGGGAGTTGCCCTCCAATCACTTTTGACTATTAAAAAGGACACTAGCCCTTTCATTTCCAATTGAATGAGCCTGTTTTGAAGTTTCTACGACAACGCCTTTTATAAAAACCTTAAATGCTCCCAGGGCATAACTTAAAACCTTTGCCCTGAGGGTTGTGGGGGAGTGTCCTCCTCAAAAATATATTTTCTATCTGGAAATCAACTTCGCTGAACAAAATTGCTATCTGAAAATTTTGATTGGATGTCTTAGGGGAAATGATGGGCGTGGGGGGGGGGAGGGGAGCTAGTTACACTCCAGTTACTTTCGACTATTAAAAAGGGCACTAGCTCTTTAATTTCCAATCGAGTGAGCCTGTTTTGAAGTTTCTACGACAATGCCTTCTATCCAAACCTTATATGCCCCCTGGGCATAATTTAAAACCCTTGCCCTGAGGGTTGTTTGGGGAGTATCCTCCTGAAAAATAATTTTCTATTTGGAAATCAACTACGCTGAACAAAATGGCTATCTCAAAATTTTGATTGGATGTGTTTGGGGGAATGATTGGCGTGGGGGAGGCTAGTTGCCCTCAAATCATTTTCGACTATTAAAAACGACACTAGAACTCTCGATTTCCAATCGAATTAACCTTTTTTGAAGTTTTTACGACAACAGCTTCTATAAAAACCTTATATACCCCCAAGGCATAGCTTAAAACCCTTGCCCTGAGGGTTGTGGGGGAGTGGCCTCCTCAAAAATATATTTTCTGTCTGGAAATCAACTACGCTGAACAAAATGGCTATCTCAAAATTTTGATTGGATGTGTTTGGGGGAATGAGGGGCGGGGGGGGCTAGTTGCCCTCCAATCACTTTCGACAATTAAAAAGGGCACTAGCTTTTTAAATTTCCAATCGAATGAGCCTCTTTTGAAGTTTTTACGAAAACGCCTTCTATAAAAACCTTATATGCCCCCAGGGCATAACTTAAAACCCTTGTCCTGAGGGTTGTGGAGGAGTGTCCTCCTCAAAAATATATTTCTATCTGGAAATCAACTACGCTGAACAAAATGGTTATCTCAAAATTTTGATTGGAATGTTTTTGGGGGAATGCTGGGTGTGGGGCAGGGGGGGGGGGCTAGTTGCCCTCCAATCATTTTCGACTATTAAAAAGGGCATTCCAATTGAATTTCCAATCGAATGAGCCTTTTTGAAGTTTCTACCACAACGCCTTCTATAAAAACCTTATATGCCCCCAGGGCATAACTTAAAACCCTTGTCCTGAGGGTTTTGGGGGAGTGTCCTCCTCAAAAATAAATTTTCTATCTGGAAATCAACTTCGCTGAACAAACTGGCTATCTGAAAACTTTGATTGTATGTCTTTGCGGAAATGATGGGCGTGGGCGGGGGGGGTGGGGAGCTAATTACACTCCAATTACTTTCGACTATTAAAAATGGCACTAGCTCTTTAATTTCCAATCGAGTGAGCCTGTTTTGAAGTTTCTACGACAACGCCCTCTATAAAAACCTTATATGCCCCAAGGGCATAATTTAAAACCCTTGCCCTGAGGGTTGTGTGGGGAGTATCCTCCTCAAAAATAATTTTCTATCTGGAATTCAACTATGCTGAACAAAATTACTATATCAAAATTTTGAGTGGATGTGTTTGGGGAAATGATGGCTGTGGGGGGGGGGCTAGTTGCCCTCCAATCATTTTCGACTATTAAAAAGGGCACTAGAACTCTCGATTTCCAATCGAATGAGCCTGTTTTGAAGTTTCTACGACAACGCCTTCAATTAAAACTTTATATGCCCCAGGGCATAACTTAAAACCCTTGCCCTGAGGGTTCAAAACCTTATATGCCCCCAGGGCATAATTTAAAACCCTTGCCCTGAGGGTTGTGTGGGGAGTATCCTCCTCAAAAATAATTTTCTATCTGGAAATCAACTACGCTGAACAAAATGGCTATCTCAAAATTTTGATTGGATGTGTTTGGGGGAAGGATGGGCGTGGGGGGGGGCTAGTTGCCCTCCAATCATTTTCGACTATTAAAAAGGGCACTAGAACTCTCGATTTCCAATCGAATGAGCCTGTTTTGAAGTTTCTACGACAACGCCTTCAATAAAAACTTTATATGCCCCAGGGCATAACTTAAAACCCTTGCCCTGAGGGGTGTGGGGGAGTGTCCTCCTCAAAAATATATTTTCTATCTGGAAAGCAACTACGCTAAACAAAATGGCTATATCAAAATTTTGATTGGATGTGTTTGGGGGAATAATGGGCGTGGGAGGGGCTAGTTGCCCTCCAATCACTTTCGACTATTAAAAAGGGTACTAGCTTTTTGATTTTCCAATCGAAGGAGCCTGTTTTGAAGTTTTTACGACAACGCCTTCTATAAAAACCTTATATGCCCCCAGGGTATAACTTAAAACTCTTGCCCTGAGGGTTGTGGGGGAGTGTCCTCCTCAAAAGCATATTTTCTATCTGGAAATCAACTACGCTGAACAAAATGGCTATTTAAAAATTCTGATTGGATGTGTTTTGGGAAATGATGAGCGTGGGGGGGAGGGGGCTAGTTACACTCCAATCACTTTCGATTATTAAAAAGGGCACTAGCCCTTTAATTTACAATCGATTGAGCCTGTTTTGAAGTTTCTACGACAACCCCTTCCATATGAAGTGCCTCTGGGAAAAAAAAATAATAAATAATAATAAGAAAACATTGGAGCCGTATGGACTTTACTATAGGCAACGCTACAGCGTTGCCTATATATTTTCCAAAAATATATTTTCTATCTGGAAATCAACTACGCTGAACAAAATGGCTATCTAAAAATTTGGATTGGATGTGTTTGGGGAAATGGTGGGCGTGGAGGGGGGGGGGCTAGTTGCCCTCCAATCATTTTCGACTATTAAAGAGGGGGCACTAGAACTTTTGATTTCCAATCGAATGATCCCCCTTTGAAGTTTCTACGACAACCCCTTCCATATGAAGTGCCTCTGGGAAAAAAAAAATAATAAATAATAATAAGAAAACATTGGAGCCGTATGGCCTTTACTATAGGCAACGCTAGAGCGTTGCCTCTGATAAAATATTATAATATACCCAAATATTAATAATAATCCCAAAATACCCAGATATTAATAATATACCAGAATAATATATACCCAAATAATTATTAAACAAACTTAAAGATGTTTATCATTTACGTTTTTCTGCTGGGAAAACAACGGATCAGAAGTTAAAAATGTGTCCCGTCGTCACTTTTCGTGTATGTAAGATTTTGGGTGATAAATGTGCTATCCATTTGAATTTTTCGTCAAGTTGAACAGTAATCTTGTCGAAAATAAACGTAACCCGAATATACTTCTCATAAATGTATATGCCGTTCCAACCTAACATTTCTCAGCTTAATATCGCTGCTTAGCTCGCACAATCTATTCCATCTCCGTAGGGGAGGGTGAGGTTGGAGACTCATCCAATACGGGGCGGAACTTCGCTTATCTCCTCCGTTTCCGATTTAGGAGATTAGACGGACTCATTGGGCTGTAGAATGTTGGACCGTTTGAGCTGTGGAAGACGTTAAAATACTCAAAAATAACTTTATATTTTCAGCTATTGCAGGATTGATTTCATAGATTGTGGAATGGTGAGCCCCCTGGACCATCATTTGGGCAAGCCTCAACTCATAATATGCAATTCTGATTAATTGTTCCGTGTTATGTGCATATATTATTCTATATATGTTATTTTGAGTTATATTTTTATCGCATTACGTTCATTTTTAAGGCTTGAGATAAAAACTGAACCTTAGAGGAGAGGTGGTGGGGGGAAGTGTCCCGCCTCACATCCATATTTGAGCAGCCACAGAGAAAGTAAAACAAATGAAATTAATCTGTCTTTTGAAAATGTCTTTTTTCAAAAGACATGAACAAAATCGTCTAAAGGAACCTGAAGTGCTATCTTTGACATTTCCGTTGATTCCTTATTCCCGTTACCTTCAGATGTAAAATTTAGAATATTATAGAATGGGTTTAGTAGTCCCCTCCCTGAATAATTCACATTTGGAAAAGCCACCCCTGGGAAATTCAACCCCCCTCAAAGAACATTTTCTTTTCCTGCTGATAATTCCTCCGCGTTAGATTCCACCCAGCAGAAATTTCCCAGCCGTGGAATATGCTCCCCAAACATATTCCTCTCAGATAATTTCAGATATTCATAAAAATGGAAGCTGAAATTTCTACTCAACTTTTTAGGTCAGAAGCAATGCTATAGCGTTACCTACGTAAAGAGCCATAAGGGTTCAAAGAATTAATACTTATTATTTTTTCAAGGGGCACTTTATGTGGAAGAGGTGGTCGCATAAACTTTGTAACGGGGTTCATTGAATTAAAAACTAAAATTTATAGTGCCCTTGCACCAGGGGTGGATCAAGGATTTTTTAGGGGGGGTTGGCTCAAAATAGGCTGATCCTATAAACTTGCGTTAAGAGCAAGTTTAATTAACGCAAACTTGCGTTAATTAAGTAAATTACATTACTTTAGACTACGTTAGGGGGAGGTGCCCTCCTCGCCCCTCCTTTGGATCCGCCACTGCCTGACACTCTCTGTTTCTTTCCTTGTTAGGGAGGAGAGCGAATGCCTAATAGGTGTGTGTTAATACCAAAACATTCTGACTCTCATTGGGCCTTCAGGTATAAACAGAATTAGTTCAAAGGGAGGGGTGGGTAAAGAGGGCGTGGGGGCGGTATTTGCCCTTTGATCAATTTTTACTCGTAAGAGCTGGACTAGAACTTCCAATTTCCAATCAAATGAGCCCTCTCTGAAGTTTATACGAGAATCCCTTCCTGCCCCCGGGGACTGGGGGGTTTCGTCGACGCCAGAGTTTTGTTACATAACCTTTCAACTATTTTTAACAAAATTTTTATCTGATGCACTTAGGGCGTGGAGGAGGGGGGGCTAGTTTCCCTCTAGTCTCTTTTGACTCTTAATAAGTGAACAAGAACTTTCAATTTCCAATCAAATGGGCCCTCTCTAAAGCTTATACGAGTTTCCCTTCCATAAAAATAATATGAAGGAGTCGGAGAATCCTTAAATTGCAACCCTCGCCCTGAGGGTTGTTGGGGAGTTGTCATCCTCAAATACCTAATTTCCAGACCTTAAAACTACGTTTAATAAAATGGATGTCTCAAAATTTTGATTGGATGTGTTTGGGGAAAAGGTGGGCCTAAGAGGGGGGTTAGTTGTCCTCAAATCACTTTCGACTATTAAAAAAGGCACTAGCCCTTTTAATTTCCAATCGAATGAGCCTTTTTTGAAGTTTCTACGACACCACCTTCTATACAATCCTTATATGCCCCCAGGGTATAACTTAAAACCCTTGCCTTGAGGTTGTGGGGGAGTGTCCTCCACAAAAACATATTTTCTATCAGAAAATCAACTACGTTGAACAAAATGGCTGTCTCAAAATTTTGATTAGATGTGTTTGGGGGAAGGATGGGTGGGGGCGGGGGCTAGTTGCCCTCCAATCAATTTCGACTATTAAAAAGGGCACTAGCCCTTTGAATTTCCAATCGAAGTAGCCTTTTTTAAAGTTTCTACGACAATGCCTTCAATAAAAACCCTTTAAACCCCTAGGGCATAACTTAAAACCCTTGCCCTAAGGGTTGTGGGAGAGTGTCCTCTTCAAAAACATATTTCTATGTGAAAATCAACTACGCTGAATAAAATGGCTATCTCAAAATTTTGATTGGATGTGTTTGGGGGAATGATGGGCGTGGGGGAAGGGCTAGTTGCCCTCCAATCCCTTTCGACCACTAAAAAGGGCACTAGCCTTTTGAATTTCCAATCGAATGAGCCTTTTTTGAAGTTTCTACGACAACGCCTTCTACAAAAACCTTATATCCCCCCAGGGCATAACTTAAAACCCTTGCCCTGAGAGATGTGGGGGATTGTCCTCCTCAAAAACATTTTCTCTCTGGAAATCAACTACGCTGAACAAAATGGCTATCTCCAAATTTAGATTGGATGTGTTTGGGGGAATGATGGGCGTGGGAGAGGGGGCTAGTTGCCCTTCAATCACTTTCGACTATTAAAAATGGGACTATCCCTTTAAATTTCCAATCGAATGAGCCTTTTTTGAAGTTTCTACGACAACACCTTCTATAAAAAACCTTATAAGCCCCCAGGGCATAACTTAAGACCCTTGGCCTGAGGGTTGGGGGGGAGTGTCCTCCTCAAAAATATATTTTATTATCTTGAAATCAACTACGCTGAACAAAATGGTTATCTCAAAATTTTGATTGGATGTGTCTGGGGGAATGTTGGGCGTAGGGGGAGGGGGGGGGGCTAGTTGCCCTCCAATCACTTTTGACTATTAAAAAGAGCACTAGTCCTATGAATTTCTAATTGAAGGAGTCTTTTTTGAAGTTTCTACGACAACACCTTCTATAAAAACCTTATATGCCCCCAGGGCACAACTTAAAACCCTTGCCCTGAGGGTTGTGGGGGATTGTCCTCCTCAAAAACATATTTTCTATCTGAAAATCAACTACGGTGAACAAAATGGCTATCTAAAAATTTTGATTGGAAGTGTTTGGGGGAATGATGGGCGTGGGGGGGGGGGCTAGTTGCCCTCCAATCAATTTTGACTATTAAAAAAGTCACTATCTCTTTGAATGGTCAATTGAATGACCTTTTTTGAAGGTTCTACGACAACGCCTTCTATAAATACCTTATATGCACCAAGGGCATATCTTAAAACCCTTCCCCTGAAGGTCGTGGGGGATTGTCCTCCTCAAAAACATAATTTCTAGTTAGAAACCAACTAGGCTGAACAAAATAGCTGTCTCAAAATTTCTATTGGATATATTTTAGGGAATGATTGGCTTGGGGGGGGGGGGCTATTTTCCCTACCATTAATTTTGACTCTTAAAAATGGCCCTCTCCATTTGAATTTACAATCAAAAGAGCCCTTTTTGAAGTTTTTACAACAACTCCTTCTATAAAAACCTTATATGCCCCCAGGGCATAAATTGAAACCCTTGCCCTGAGGGTTGTGGGGGAGTATACTCCTTAAAAATATATTTTCTTTCTAGAAATCAACTACGCTGAACAAAATGGCTATCTCAAAATTTTGATTGGATGTGTTTGGGGAATTGATGGGCGTAGGTGGGGGTTAGTTGCCCTTCAATCACTTTTGACTATTAAAAGGAGTACTAGCCCTATGAATTTCTAATCGAAGTAGCCTTTTTTGAAGATTCTACGACAACACCTTCTGTAAAAACCTTATATGCCCCCAGGGCATAACTTAAAACCCTTGCCCTGAAGGTCGTGGGGGAGTGTCCTCCTCAAAAACATATTTTCTATCGGGAAATCAACGAAGCTGAACAAAATGGCTATATCAAAATTTTGATTGAATGTGTTTGGGTAAATGATGGGCATGGAGATGGGCTAGTTGCACTCCAATCACTTTCGACTATTAGAAAGGTCACTAGCTCTTTTAATTTCCAATCGAATGAGCCTTTTTTGAAGTTTCTACGACAACGCCTTCTACAAAAACCTTATATGCCCCCATGGCATAACTTAAAACCCTTGCCCTGAGGGTTGTGGGGGAGTGTCCTCCTCAAAAATATATTTTCTATCTGGAAATCAACTACGTTGAACAAAATGGCTATCTCAAAATTTTGATTGGATGTGTTTTGGGAAATGATGGGCGTGGGGGGGGCCAGTTGCACTCCAATCACTTTTGACTATTAAAAGGCACTAGCCCTTTAATTTCTAATCGAATGAGCCTGTTTTGAAGTTTTTACGACAATGCCTTCTATAAAAACCTTATATACCCCCAGGTATTAACTTAAAACCCTTGCCCTGAAGGTCGTGGGGGAGTGTCCTCCTCAAAAAAAAATTTCTATCTGGAAATCAACTACGCTGAACAAAATGGCTATCTCAAAGTTTTGATTGGATGTGTTTGGGGAAATGATGGGCGTGGGGGGCTAGTTGCACTCCAATCACTTTAGACTATTAAAAAGGGCACTAGCCCTTTAATTCCCAATCGAATGAGCCTGTTTTGAAGTTTCTACGACAACGCCTTCTATAAAAACCTTATATGCCGAGAGGGATTAACTTAAAACCCTTGCCCTGAGGGTTGTGGGGGATTGTCCTCCTCAAAAACATATTTTCTTTCGACAATCAACTACACTGAACAAAATAGCTATCTCACAATTTTGATTGGATGTGTTTGGGGGAATGATGGGCTTGGGGGGGGGGGGCTAGTTGCCCTCCAATCACTTTCGACTATTAAAAAGGGCACTATCCCTTTGAATTTCCAATCGAATGAGCGTTTTTTGAAGTTTCTACGACAACGCCTTCTATAAAAACCTTATATGCCCCAGGGGCATAACTTAAAACTCTTGCCCTGAAGGTCGTGGGGGAGTGTCCTCCTCAATAATATATTTTCTATCTGGAAATTAACTACGCTGAACAAAATGGCTATCTGAAAATTTTGATTGGATTGGATGATGGGCGTGGGGAGGGGCTATTTGCCCTCCAATCACTTTCGACTATTAAAAAGGGCACTAAAACTCTCAATTTCCAATCGAATGAGCCTCCTTTGAAGTTTCTACGACGAGCCCTTCCATGTGCAGTGCCTCTGAGAAAAAACAATAACAATAATAATAAAACATTGGAGCCGTATGGCCTTTACCAAATATAAAATATTATAATATACCCAAATATTAATAATAATCCCAAAATACCCAGATATTAATAATATACCAGAATAACTTATATATTTTGTTACATATTCCTCGTTTTCAAATCAACATTCTCTATTTATTTAATAAAAAACCGCTTCTTTTACACCCTATCTAAAAAAAAACGACAACTATCCCTAACCACCCAAGGTGTCTTTTACCTGGTTTACGTCAAAATAAGTGTCGGACCATACTGAACTCTCGGTAAAGACCAGTGGCATGCCCAAGGACAATAAATTCAGACTTATTTAAGGTAGCCCAGTGCAACGTATCTTTTTAACGTTTTCAATTTAATAAATTTTAGAAATCCAAAATTAAATAAGATTTTAAGGAATAAATATCAGCATATGTACATTAAACTGACAATGCAGATTTTTTTCAGTAAGTTCAATTGAATTTAAACTTAAAGATGTTTTTCATTTACGTTTTTCTGCTGGGAAAGCGTCGGAGCAGAAGTTAAAAATGTGTCCCGTCATCACTTTTCGTGTATGTAAGATTTTGGGTGATAAATGTGCGATCCATTTGAATTTTTCGTCAAGTTGAACAGTAATCTTGTCGAAAATAAATGCAACCCGAATATACTTCTCAAAAATTTATATGCCGTTCCAACCTAACATTTCTCAGCTCAATATCGCTGCTTAGCTTGCACAATCTATTCCATCTCCGTAGGGGAGGGTAAGGTTGGAGACTCATCCAATACGGGGCGGAACTTCCCTTATCTCCTCCGTATCCGATTTAGGAGATTATACAGACTCATTGGGCTGTAGAATGTTGGACCGTTTGAGCTTTGGAAGACGTTAAAATACTCAAAAATACTTTATATTTTCAGCTATTGCAGGATTGATTTCATAGATTGCGGAATGGTAAGGCCCCTGGCCCATCATTTGGGTGAGCCTCAACTCATAATATGCAATTTTGATTAATTGTTCCGTGTTATGTGCATATATTATTCAATATTTGTTATTTTGAGATATATTTTTATCGCATTGCGTTCATTTTTAAGGCTTGAGATAAAAACTGAAACCTTAGCGGAGAGATGGTGGGGGGAAGTCTCCCCCTCACATGCATAATTGAGCAGCCACAGAGAAAGTAAAACAAATGAAATTAATCTGTCTTTTGAAAATGTCTTTTTTCAAAAGACACGAACAATATCGTCTAAAGGAACCTGAAGTGCTATCTCTGACATTTCTGTTGATTCTTTATTCCCGTTACTTTCAGATGTAAAATTTAGAATATTATCGAATGTGTTTAGTCGTCCCCTCCCTGAATAATTCACATTTGGAAAAGCCACCCTTGGGAAATTCCTCCCCGATCAAAGAACATTTTCTTTTCCTGCTGATAATTCATCCACGTTAAATTCCACCTAGCAGAAATTTCCCAGCCGTGGAGTATGCTCCCCAAACATATTCTTCTCAGATAATTTCAGATATTCATAAAAATGGAAGCTGAAATTTCTACTCAACTTTTTAGTTCAGAAGCAATGCTATAGCATTACCTAAGTAAAGAGCCATAAGGGTTCAATGAATTAATACTTATTTATTTTTCAAGGGGCACTTTATGTGGAAGAGGTGGTCGCATAAACTTTGTAACGGGGTTCATTGAATTACAAAATAAAAGTTATAGTGCCCTTGCACCAGGGGTGGATCCAGGATTTTTTAGGGGGGGGATGGTGCAAAATAGGTTGATCCTATAAAATTGCGTTAGGAGCAAGTTTAATTAACACAATCTTGCGTTAATTAAGTAAATTACATTACTTTAGACTACGTTAGGAAGGGCGCCCCCTCACCCCTCCCCTGGATCCGCCACTGCCTTACATTCTCTGTTTCTTTCCTTGTTAGGGAGGAGAGCAGATGCCTAATAGGTGTGTGTTAATACCAAAACATTTTAACTCTCATTGGGCCTTCAGGTATAAACATAATTAGTTCAAAGGGAGGGGTGGGGAAAAAGGGCGTGGGGTGGTATTTGCCCTTCGATCGATTTTTACTTGTAAGAGCTGGACTAGAAATTCCAATTTCCAATCAAATGAGCCCTCTCTGAAGTTTATACGAGAATCCCTTCCTGCCCCGGGCCCTGGGGGGTTTTGTCGACGCCAGAGCTTTGTTACTTAACCTTTCAACTATTTTTTAAAAATTTTATCTGATGCAATTAGGGCGTGGAGGAAGAGGGGGGCTAGTTTCTCTCCAGTCTCCTTTGACTCTTAATAAGTGAACAAGAACTTTCAATTTCCAATCAAATGGGCCCTCTCTAAAGTTTATACGACTTTCCCTTCCATAAAAAATAATATAAAGGATTCGGAGAATCCTTAAATTACAACCCTCGCCCTGACGGTTTGGGGAGTTGTCTTCCTCAAAGACCTAATTTCCAAACCTTGAAACTACTTTTAATAAAATGGCTGTCTCAAAATTTTGATTGGATGTGTTTGGGGAAAAGGTGGGCATAAGAGGGGGGTTAGTTTTCCTCAAACCACTTTCGACTATTAAAAAAGGCACTAGCCCTTTAAATTTCCAATCGAATGAGCCTTTTTTGAAGTTTCTACGACATCGCCTTCTATAAAATCCTTATATGCCCCCACGGTATAACTTAAAACCCTTGCCTTGGGGTTGTGGGGGAGTGTCCTCCTCAACAACATATTTTCTGTCTGAAAATCAACTACGATAAACGAAATGGCTATCTCCAAATTTTGATTAGATATATTTGGGGGAATGATGGGCGGGGGGGCTAGTTCCCTTCCAATCACTTTCGACTATTAAAAAGCGCAAAGCCCTTTGAATTTCAAATCGAATGAGCCTTTTTTGAAGTTTCTACGACAACGCCTTCAATAAAAACCTTTTATACCCCCAGGGCATAACTTAAAACCCTTGCCCTAAGGGTTGTGGGGGAGTGTCCTCCTCAAAAACATCTTTCTATGTGAAAATCAACTACGCTGACTAAAATGGCTATCTCAAAATTTTGATTGGATGTGTTTGGGGGAATGATGGGCGTGGGAGGAGGGGCTAGTTGCCCTCCAATCACTTTCGACTATTAAAAAGGGCACTAGCTCTTTGAATTTCTAATCGAATGAGCCTTTTTTGAAGTTTCTACGAAAATGCCTTCTACAAAAATCTTATATTCCCCCAGGGCATAACTTAAAACCCTTGCCCTGAGAAATGTGGGGGATCATCCTCCTCAAAAACATTTTTTCTCTGGAAATCAACTACGCTGAACAAAATGGCTATCTCAAAATTTTGATTGGATGTGTTTGGGGGAATGATGGGCGTGGTAGGGGGGCTAGTTGCCCTCCAATCACTTTCGACTATTAAAAAAGGGCATTATACCTTTAAATTTCCAATCGAATTAGCGTTTTTTGAAGTTTCTACGACAACACCTTCTATAAAAACCTTATATGCCCCAAGGGCATAACTTAAAACTCTTGCCCTGAGGGTTGGGGGGGAGTGTCCTCCTCAAAAATATATTTTCTATCTGGAAAACAACTGCGCTGAACAAAATGGCTATCTCAAAATTTTGATTGGATGTTTCTGGGGGAATGATGGGCGTGGAGGGGGGGGGGGCTAGTTCCCCTCCAATCACTTTCGACTATTAAAAAGACCACTAGCCCTATGAATTTCTAATTGAAGGAGCCATTTTCGAAGTTTCTACGACAACACCTTCTATAAAAACCTTATATACCCCCAGGGCACAACTTAAAACCCTTGCCCTGAGGGTTGTGGGGGATTGTCCTCTTTGAAAATATGTTTTCTATCTGAAAATCAACTAGGCTGAACAAAATGGCTATCTAAAAATTTTGATTGGATGTGTTTGGGGAAATGATGGGCGTGGGGGAGGCTAGTTGCCCTCCAATTACTTCCGACTATTAAAAAGGGCACTATCCCTTTGACTTTTCAATCGAATGAGCCCTTTTTGAAGTTTCTACGACAACGCCTTCTATAAAAAACCTTATATGCCCCCAAGGCATAACTTAAAACCCTTGCCCTGAAGGTCGTGGGGGAGTGTCCTCCTCAAAAACATATTTTCTATATGGAAATCAACTACGCTGAACAAAATGGCTATTTCAAAATTTTGATTGGATGTGTTTGGGGAATTGAGGGGCGTGGGGGGGGGCTAGTTGCACTGCAATCACTTTCGACTATTAACAAGGTTACTAGCCCTTTGAGTTTCCAATCGAATGAGCCTGTTTTGAAGTTTCTACGACAACGCCTTCATCAAAACCCTTATGTGCCCCAAGGGCATAACTTAAAACCCTTGCCCTGAGGGTTGTGGGGGAGTGTCCTCCTCAAAAATATTGCTTCTATCTGGAAATCAGCTACGCTGAACAAAATGGCTATCTCAAAATTTTGATTCGATGTGTCTGGGGGAATGATGGGCATAGGGGGGGGGGGCTAGTTGCCCTCCAGTCACTTTTGACTATTAAAAAGAGCACTAGCCCTTTGAATTTCTAAGTGAAGTAACAAAATGGCTATCTCAAAATTTTGATTCGATGAGTTTGGGGGAATGATGGGCGTAGGTGGGGGTTAGTTGCCCTTCAATCACTTTTGACTATTAAAAGGAGTACTAGCCCTATGAATTTCTAATCGAAGTAGCCTTTTTTGAAGATTCTACGACAACACCTTCTGTAAAAACCTTATATGCCCCCAGGGCATAACTTAAAACCCTTGCCCTGAAGGTCGTGGGGGAGTGTCCTCCTCAAAAAATATTTTCTAGCCGCAAATCAACTACGCTAGTAGAATGCTAATATTGAATTCTACGACCGCCATAGGACCATGTTATTCTACGACCGCCATAGGACCATGTTATTTTACGACCGCCATAGGACCATGTTATTCTACGATCGCCATAGGACCATGTTATTCTACGACCCCCATAGGAACCACGTTCTATATTTATTTTTTTTTAACGTTGGCAAGGTATAATGTGGTCTAACATGTTTTGAGAGTATGATCGAAATTATATAACTTAAGCAGACTGGTTTTTTTTTGTAAGTTGGCACGATATAGCACGTTCCTTTGGGGGATGGGGCGATGACAGATTGGATGTCTTAGACTAGTTATAGTGCTGTACTCTGGCATGAATTTCTTTCGAAAACTCGGGTGAATTAGTTGAAAATAAAGTTTTAACAAGAAATGTCTGAAAAGTATTTTTGGGGGGATGGGGCGATGACAGAGTGGATGTCTTAGACTAGTTATAGTGCTGTACTCTGACATGAATTGCTTTCGAAAACCCGGATGAATTAGTTGAAAATAAAGTTTTAACAAGAAATGTCTGAAAAGTATTTTTTGGGGGGTGGGGCGATGACAGAGTGGATGTCTTAGACTAGTTATAGTGCTGTACTCTGGCATGAATTGCTTTCGAAAACCCGGATGAATTAGTTTAAAATAAAGTTTTAACAAGAAATTTCTGAAAAGTATTTTTGGGGGGAGGGCGCGATGACAGAGTGGATGTCTCAGACTAGTTTTAGTGCTGTACTCTGGCATGAATTGCTTTCGAAAACCCTGATGAATTAGTTTACACTAAAGTTTTAACAAGAATTGTCTGAAAAGTATTTTTTTGGGGATGGAGCGATGACAGATTGGATGTCTTAGACTAGTGATAATGCTGTACTGCGGTACGAATTGCTTGTGAAAAACCCAAATGAATGACTTGAAATAAAATTTTTAACAAGAAATGTCTGAAAAGTATTTTTTTGGGGATGGGGCAATGACAGAGTGGATTTCTTATACTAGTTATAGTGCTGTACTCTTGCATGAATTGATTTCGAAAACCCGGATGAATTAGTTCAAAATAAATTTTAACAAGAGATGTCTGAAAAGCGCGATCAGAAATTGAGAATTGTCTTGAGGAGGTAATTTTCCATGGAAAAGGGGAAGGATATTTTTACATGAAAACAACTTCAACCGCGGCCCGCCCCCGCGATCTTTTTTTTTTCTTGAATTTTTTTTATTGGACTAAATTCTTTTTGGACATCGAAATTATTCAACTTTTTTTTACGTATCTTAAAATGACAAGAAATATCTTTATGGCTCTACAAATTGTACTCTATGCTTGCCCAGAGACAAGATGCGTTTATTTTTTCCGTTCAATTATTTTCAGTGTAAGCCAATATAATGCTAGGGGGTAAATTAAGTTTTGAGGGGGGGGGGGGGTAAAAATGGTAGTTATTTAGTACCCGGTAAACATGTGACTTGAAATGCTTCATTAGAAATAGGTTATTGCTAATGATATCTCCTCGACGGGTATTTTTTTTATTGTATTTTTATAGCTATTAGCCAAAACGTTGCTCTGGGTTTGTCATACCAACTAGTAAATATTTATCGGGGTTTTATTTTTTTCTGTTCAATTGTTTTCAGTGTAAGCCAATATAATTACCACATTCTTTTATTCTAACTTAACTTGTAGGAATAGGACTTCTAGAATAAGGTTTTGGACTTCGAAATTATTCAATTTTTTTTTAACGTATGTTGAAATGCCATGAAATATCTTTATGGCTCTAAACATTGTACTTTATGCTTGCCCAGAGACACGATGCGGCTTTCCCACTGTTACTCTATGGCCAATTTTTGACAATACATTGTTTATTGCATGTATTAAATCAGTATTTTTTTACACAGTGGAACGATAAACACATAACTAATATCTCTAAAAAGTGAAGATGAAGGATTTTAAGAAAGTGTGCTCACATGATAGTCTTATTGTAGCATTGAATGCTGACAAGGAAAGTATTTAAACTATGAAATAAGTACAAGTGGTAGCACTATCGGAAACGTATGCGTGCATTGTCATGACAGTAAGGAATTGAATTTCTTTAGAGTACCAAAAATAATTCAACTCTTATAATGGTGGATATGCGAGATTGAGATCTCCGGAGATGACTGCACTCAAAGAGAATACCAACATAAAAATAATAGTTGATAAAGAGGGGCATCTTCTTGCTAGTGCTTGTGGTAACATGTTACCCAGTGTTAAACCATATCGTCAGCTTTCGGGTATTAGCATTCAAATGAAAGCAAAGACGAAAAGAAAGGCCTACTCTTCTACTAATATCATAAACCATATCCTGTCTACGTGCCGGAACTGTTACCTGTGTAAAAATAGTGTGATAATAGACAGTGAAATTGCTAGAAAAATAAAAAGGACAATGGCAGAAAATATCACTAAGGAATATAAAGATGAATCGATGAAAAACAAAGTACCAGCAAACTTTACTGCCATTGATCAAACAGTCAATGAATCAAATAATACCAAAGACGAAAAGCATATTGAGCCTGTCAATGACGCACCTATAAAAATTGTGTATGAGTCAAAATAGAATAATGATTATTCTGCTGATTACGAACTAAGAGAAGACAATAGCTATAGCATCAAGAGAGAACATGGTGAACCATTTTATGGAACAGATTCAAATGTCCAAAGTTGTTCAATGATATTAATAATGTATAATAATATATTTTTTGTATTAATTTTCTGCATGTCATTATTTCATTAAAAATATATTATGCATTATATTTGTTATGTGTTCATTATTTTTAGAGTTAGCTAGCATATCGAACGTTTAGAATGTCTATTAAAACTTCGGTGATGTAAGAAAAGGAATTTACATACATCATATATCGGATAGATAGGTCAACATCTATTGACAGATAATTGGGATAGCATTTATCGATGTCTTTTGACAGATACGTTTGATAACACTGACATAATTTAAGTATCAAATTGAACAAATTCTTTATTAACATTCTTTATCGATATCATATGTCAGATACGTCGGATAACGTTGACAAAATCTATCTATTAGAATGAATAAAATCTCTATCATCATCCATTGTCGGATTTGTCATTATGAAAAAATTGTAAGTAAGTAAGTAGCAAACTGTTTCTTGAATTCAACTCTTGGATACACAATACAGATATTATAAAAAAAATTTGTAATTTCCAGACTTCATTTGCATGCAATAGATACCGAGAGTTCTATGACTCCTCTCCGCAATGACTTCTAAGGGTCTTATGACTCCTCCCCACAATGAATTCAGATGGTTTTAGGACTCATCTCCCTAGCCATCACTCCATTCAACCTTGAGCGAAGGTATAAAAGTTTGATGAAGTATTTCTCTACATAACAACTACATTAATAGCTTCCAAGATGATAGGACTGTATGACACAGAATTTATCGGTTTGAAAAAATCATCTTGTGGTGTTATATTTGAATGTGCTTTTTTATTATTGTCTATGGAACTCAAAAAAATTGACTGTTATCATTGGATAGTGAACTATAATCTGTTTGAGTATGATAAAAGCTTGTGGAGTGCTACATTACGTCATATAAACAGACTGGGATTCTATGATAGAGTGATTACACCACTTAATAATACTGGTCAGGAACTGAGAAATGTTCAGGAGGAAGTCAAGGAAATTTGCAGCTTTTTCGGGGTTGAAGCTCTCTACGTAAAGGGTAATGTACCTACAGATAAAGTTTTAATTCAAAAGTGTGACCCTAGGATTCCACTTTTCAATCTAGAAGAGTTTAAGTGTCCTAAATTTGAAGGGGGTTATCACCGTCCTGAAGACGAGGTTAGGTTCTTCACGCAGTGGATACCTAAGGACATACCTGATTGTGATAAATCCATAAGACATGGTAAAAACTATTATATATGATGGGACCATCGTTTCTGGATGTTTAAGAGTGAACTCTAAGTACTATTTTATTTAAATATGTGTTGTTGTTTTTTTTCTCAAAAAAAAATCTGTTAATACGTTTAAACAATAAATATCTTTAAGCTTAACCTGTCTTTATTCTTTAGAATAGTTCTATTCATTTCATTAAATTATGAAGAAATTGTAAGTAAGTAACAATCGCTTTCTTGAATTCGCTTCCTGGACACAATACAGATATTTAATTCAAGAAATCATGATAAAATCGCAAGTAAGTAATAAACTCTTTATTGTTTTCACCTATTGGATACACAATACGGAAATTTCATTCAAGAAATTATGAAGGAATTGTAAATAGGTAACAAACTCATTCTTAAAGTCACCCCTTGTATACACAATGCAGAAATTTCATTCAAGAAATTATGAAAAAATTGTAACACACACACACAGACGACACGCAAACAGCGACGACACACTCAAAGTGACGACTTACACATAGAGACGACAAACACACAGAGATGACAAACATAGAGTGACGACACACACACAGAGAGACGACAAACACACAGAGTCGACTCATACACAGAGAGGACACACACAGAGACGACAGACACAAAGAGACGACTCACACACAGAGAGGACAAACACACAGAAATGACACACACACACACATACACACACAAAGAGACGACACACACATAGAGACAACACAGACAAAGAGACGACAGACATACAAAGACGAAACACACACACAGAGACGAGACATACACAGAGGCGACACACACACACACACACACAGAGAGGACAAACATACAGAGAAGACACAAAAACAGAGAAGACACAAAAACACAGACGACACACCCAAAGAGACGATACACACACAAAGATACGAAACACACATAGAGACGATACACAAACATAGAGACAGCACACACACACACACACACAGACGACAACCACACAGAGACGACACACACACACACACACAGAGATGACACACACAAAGTGACGACTTACACATAGAGACAACACAAGCTATTTGAACTTTCTTCAAGTTGATCAAATTTATCTCTAAACGGTTCATGATAAAAAAAATAGTTTGGCACAAGAAAAAAAAACCTAAAATAATGTCGTGAAATCATTTTCAACACGCAGAGCAGGGGGGATGTTGGGATTGAATCATAGAGAAACAACGAATTTACTTTTTTTTAAAAATGTGACTCAAAGACGTTTCGTTCTTTTCACTGGGTTAAAATTGCATACAAACGTGCCAATTAGGTGTTACAATCATTGTGTTTGCTTAAAATTCGACATAGCAATGATAGTTAGGCTAAAGTTCTGGATATTTTTGTCAGTTTGTAGTTTACGCACTAATATCAATATCAGAAACGATTCTATTTTTTTTTTTTTTGGTGTAGTTGTTTTTTTATTTTTGTTTGTTCGACTTGATAGAAATTCTGAAACCAGTTGATAGTTGATTTCACTTCTTGGAGACAAAATACAGAAATTTAATTCAGAAAATTATATAAAAAAATGAACAAATTCTTTATTAACATTCATTATCGATTGAAGTCGCTTCCTCGACAGACAATACAGCAATTTCACAAAATCTAAGTATAAGAGTGATTAAACTCTATATCAACATACATTTCTCGGATACATCGGAAAAAAAGTTGACAAAATCTAAGTATCAGAAAGAATAAATTCATTTTCAAAGTTTTTATCGGATACATCAGATAACAGTCCTAAAATCCAAATTCTATTCATTTTGGCTTCATGTGTTGTTACGTTGAATTTAGATTAGACCGGTTTTTCATTCTATAGTAGAGACTAGCATATATTTTTAGAGTAGAAAAAAAAATTCTGGCTAGTCTGAAGTTGATTGTGAGAGTGCTAGAACTCTAAAAAATGACCCTCTTCGGCGCGTCGAAGGGATTCATTAAATAGTGGAATTTATGAAGAAATTGCTCTGTCTTGGACACATTGAAAATTGTTTGTGATAAAAAGAGATGAATAGACAGCTCAAGAAAATCGTCATCTAGAATCAAACGTTTTTCCATAAACAGTAGATCCCCCATGATTCGCTCTTTCTCAAATCTATCCATTTTTTAGAGTCCTAGCACTCTCACAATCAACTTCAGACTAACCAGAATTTTTTTTTCTACTCTAAAAATATATGCTAGTCTCTACTATAGAAAGAAAAACCGGTCTAATCTAAATTCAACGTAACAACACATGAAGCCAAAATGAATAGAATTTGGATTTTATGACTGTTATCTGATCTATCCGATAATAACTTTGAAAATGAATTTATTCTTTCTGATACTTAGATTTTGTCAACTTTTTTCCGATGTATCCGAGAAATGTATGTTGATATAGAATTTAATCACTCTTATACTTAGATTTTGTGAAATTGCTGTATTGTCTGTCTAGGAAGCGACTTCAATCGATAATGAATGTTAATAAAGAATTTGTTCATTTTTTTATATAATTTCCTGAATTAAATTTCTGTATTTTGTCTCCAATATAATTTAGAAGTCATTGCGGAGAGGAGTCATAGAACTCTCGGTATCTATTGCATGCAAATGAAGTCTGGAAATCACAATTTTTTTTATAATATGTGTATTGTGTATCCAAGAGTTGAATTTAAGAAAGAGTTTGCTACTTACTTACTTACGATTTTTTCATAATGACAAATCTGACAATGGATGATGATAGAGAATTTATTCATTCTAATAGATAGATTTCGTCAACGTTATCCGACGTATCCGACATATGATATCGATAAAGAATGTTAATAAAGAATTTGTTCAATTTGATACTTAAATTATGTCAGTGTTATCAAACGTATCTGTCAAAAGACATCGATAAATGCTATCCCAATTATCTGTCAATAGATGTTGACCTATCTATCCGATATATGATGTATGTAAATTCCTTTTCTTACATCTCCGATGTTTTAATAGACATTCTAAACGTTCGATATGCTAGCTTACTCTAAAAATAATGAACACATAACAATGTAATGCATAATATATTTTTAATGAAATAATGTTATGTAGAATATTAATACAAAAAATATATATTATTATACATTATTAATATCAATGAACAACTTTGGACATTTTGAATCTGTTCCATAAAATGGTTCACCATGTTCTCTCTTGATAATATAGCTATTGTCTTCTCTTAGTTCGTAATCAGTAGAATAATCATTATACCATTTTGACTCAAACACAATTTTTATAGCTGTGTCATCGACAGGCTCAATATGCTTTTCGTCTTTGGTATTATTTGATTTATTGACTGTTTGATCAATGGCAGTAACATTTGCTGGTACTTTGTTTTTCATCGATTCATCTTTATATTCCTTAGTGATATTTTTGCCAATGCCATTTTTATTTTTCTAGCAATATCACTGTCTATTATCACACTATTTTTACACAGGTAACAGTTCCGGCACGTAGACAGGATATGGTTTATGATATTAGTAGAAGAGTAGGCCTTTCTTTTCGTCTTTGCTTTCATTTGAATGCTAATACCCGAAAGCTGACGATATGGTTTGACACAGGGTAACATGTTACGACAAGTACTAGCAAGAAGATGCCCCTCTTCATCTACTGTTATTTTTATGATGGCATTCTCTTTGAGTGCAATAATGTCCGGAGATCTCAATATCACATATCCACCATCCTAAGAGTTGAGTTTTTTTTTTTCTCAAAGGAAATTCCTCACTGTCATGGCAATATACGCATACGTTTCCGATAGTGCTACCACTTGTACTTATTTCATAGTTTAATTACTTCTCCTTGTCACCATTCAATGCTACAATAACACTATCTTGTGAACACACTTTCTTAAAATGCTTCATCTTCACTTTTTAGAGATATTAGTTATGTGTTTATCGTTCCACTGGGTAAGAAATACTGATTTAATACATGCAATAAACTATGTAGTGTCGATAATCGGCCATAGAGTAACCGTGAGAAAGCCGCATCGTGTCTCTGGGCAAGCATAGAGTACAATTTTTAGAGCCATAAAGATATTTCATGTCATTTTAAGATACGTAAAAAAAAAATTGAATAATTTCGAAGTCCAAAACCTTATTCTAGAAGTCCTATTCCTACAAGTTAAGTTAGAATAAAAGAATGTGGTAATTATATTGGCTTACACTGAAAACAATTGAACAGAAAAAAATAAAACCCCGATAAATATTTACTAGTTGGTATGACAAACCCAGAGCAACGTTTGGCTAATAGCTATAAAAATAAAAAAAATTAAATATCTGTCGAGGAGGTATCATTAGCAATAATTTATATAATCAAGTAAATATATTACCGATGGCTGGATTATTCCGTTTTTATAATGCTCTTTTTATGTTTAAATATACGCACGCATTATTACCTGAGTGTTTTAGGGAAATATTTACAAGTGGTGTTAATTTTCATAATTACTCGACTAGAACATCAACACTAGTTCGGCGACCTCAGGATATTACAAAGCGATCTGTTTTTTCCATAAGACATGTTGGCCCTCGGGTATGGGAACCATTAACGCAGGCAATTTCAACAATTGATGAGCTAAATGAATTTCGCAGTAAATTAAAAGGACAGTGTTTGTCTACATATGAGTTTTAATCCTTGCTGGGCGGATTTTCTCTCAAGTGATTGTGACACTTTTTTTGGGAGGGCGACGAGGAAGTAGAATAGAATGAATGATTTTTAGTTTTGTGTCTTCGGTATCCAATTAGGTCGTGAAATTATTAGAAATTAATTTATTTCGTTTATTTTTATTTATTTATTTTCTTCTTATTATTTTTTGTCCTTTTTTTTTTTGGGGGGGGGGGTCTAAGGCTGGCTGGTAGTAATTGTGTATGTAGGGTTTTGTAAAGGGTGATGTGTACCCATACAAGTTTAATAAACTTCGGGTTTTGTTGTTAATGTGTTGTATTTTTTTTAATAAAACCTTTTTCTCTCAAAAATAACCTATTTCTAATGAAGCATTTCAAGTCACCTGTTTACCGGGTACTAAATAACTACCATTTTTACCCCCCCCCCACCCCTCAAAACTTAATTTACCCCCTAGCATTGTATTGGCTTACACAGAAAATAATTGAACGGAAAAAATAAACGCATCTTGTCTCTGGGCTAGCATAGAGTACAATTTTTAGAGCCATAAAGATATTTCGTGTCATTTTAAGATACGTGAAAAAAAAGTTGAATAATTTCGAAGTCCAAAAAGAATTTAGTCCAATAAAAAAAAATAAAGAAAAAAAAAAGATCGCGGGGGGCGGGCCACGGTTGAAGTTGTTTTCATGTAAAAATATCCTTCCCCTTTTCCATGGAAAATTCCCCCCCTCAAGACAATTCTCAATTTCTGATCGCGCTTTTCAGACATCTCTTGTTAAAACTTTATTTTGAACTAATTCATCAGGGTTTTCGAAATCAATTTATGCTATAGTACAACACTATAACTAGTCTAAGACATCCACTCTGTTATCGCCCCATCCCCCCAAAAATACTTTTCAGACATTTCTTGTTAAAAATTTTATTTCATGTAATTCATTTGGGTTTTTCACAAGCAATTTATGCCAGAGTATAGCACTATCACTAGTCTGAGACATCCAATCTGTCATCACTCCATCCCCCAAAAAATACTTTTCAGACATTTCTTGTTAAAACTTTATTTTCAACTAATTCATCCGGGTTTTCGAAAGCAATTTATGACAGAGTACAGTACATTAACTAGTTTAAGACATACACTCTGGCATCGCCCCATCCCCCAAAAAATACTTTTCAGAATTTTCTTGCTAAAAATTTATTTTTAACTAATTCATCCGGGTTTTCGAAAGCAATTCATGCCAGAGTACAGCACTATAACTAGTCTAAGACATCCACTCTGTCATCGTCCCATCCCCCCAAAAATACTTTTAAGACGTTTCTTGTGAAAACTTCATTTTCAACTAATTCATCCGGGTGTTCGAAAGCAATTCATGCCAGAGTACAGCACTATAACTAGTCTAAGACATCCACTCTGTCATCGCCCCATCCCCCAAAAAATACTTTTCAGACATTTCTTGTTAAAACTTTATTTTTAACTAATTCACCCGGGTTTTCAAAAGCAATTCATGCCAGAGTACAGCACTATAACTAGTCTAAGACATCCACTCTGTCATCGCCCCATCCCCCAAAGGAACGTGCTATATCGTGCCAACTTTAAAAAAAAAACAGTCTGCTTAAGTTATATAATTTCGATCATACTCTCAAAACATGTTAGACCACATTATACCTTGCCAACTTTAAAAAAAAAAATATAGAACGTGGTTCCTATGGGGGTCGTCGAATAACATGGTCCTATGGCGGTCGTAGAATAATATGGTCCTATTGCGGTCCTAGAATAACATGGTCCTATGGCGGTCGTAGAATAACATGGTCCTATGGGGGTCGTAGAATAACATGGTCCTATGGCGATCGTAGAATTCAATATTAGCATTCTACTTACGCTGAACAAAATGGCTATCTCAAAATTTTGATTCAATTTGTTTGGGTAAATGATGGGCATGGGGGGGGGGGGGGCTAGTTGCATTCCAATCACTTTTGACTATTAAAAAGGTCACTAGCCCTTTGAATTTCAAATCAAATGAGCCTTTTTTGAAGTTTCTACGACAACACCTTCTATAAAAACCTTATATGCCCCCTGGACATAACTTAAAACCCTTGATCCGATGGTTTTGGGGGAGTGTCCTCCTCAAAATTATATTTTCTATCGGGAAATCAACTACGCTGAACAAAATGGCTATCTGAAAATTTTTATTGGATGTGTTTGGGGAAATGATGGGCGTGGTGGGCTAGTTGCACTCCAATCACTTTCGACTATTAAAAAGGGAACTAGGCTTTTAATTTCCAATCGAATGAGCCTGTTTTGAAGTTTCTACGACAACAGCTTCTATAAAAGCTTTATTTGCCCCCTGGGCACAACTTAAAATCCTTGCCCTGAGGGTAGTGGAGGACTTTCCTCCTCAAAAATGTATTTTATACCTGGAAATCAACTACGCTGAACAAAATGGCTATCTCGAAATTTTTATTGGATGTGTTTTGGGGAATGATATGCGTGGGGGGAGGGTGGCTTGTTGCCCTCCAATAATTTTCGACTATTAAAAAGGGCACTAGAAGTCTCGATTTCCAATCGAATGAGCCCCCTTTGAAGTTTCTACCTTTGAAGTAAAGGCCGTATGGCCTTTACTATAGGCAACGCTACAGCGATGCCTCTGAAAAAAAAACTTATATGCCCCCAGGGCATAACTTACAACCATTGCCTTGAAGGTTGTTAAGGGGGGGGGTTGTCATCCTCAAGGACTGAATTTCCAGAACTTTCAACTACGTTGAACAAAATCTCAAAATTTTGATTGGATGTGTTTGGGTAAATGGTGGGCTTGAGAGGGGGGTTAGACGCCCTCCAATCATTTTCGAATATTAAAAAAGGCACAAGCCCTTTCAATTTCTAATCAAATGAGCCCTTTTTGAAGTTTCTAAGAAAATACTTTCTATAAAAATCTTATATGCCCCAAAGGCATAACTTAAAACCCTTTGCCTTGAGGGGTTTTGGGGTTTGTCATCCTCTAAGACATAATTTCCATATCTTTCAACTACGTTGAAAATACTTATCTCAAAATTTTAATTGGATGTGTTTGGAGAAATGGTGGGCATGAGACGAGGATTAGTTTCTCTCCAATAACTTTCAACTATTGAAAAGGGCACTAGCCCTTTCAATTTCCAATCGAGTGAGTCCTTTTTGAATTTTTTATGACAACAATTTCTATAGAAACCTTAAATGCCACAAAGGTCATAACTTACAACTTTTACCCTGAGGGCTCTAAGGAGAGTGTCTTTCTCAAAGACATAATTTCCAGACCTTTTACTACGACAACGCTCTCTATAAAAGTCTTATATGCCCCCAAGGCATAACTTACAGCTCTTGCCGTGAGGGCCGTGGGGGAGTGTCCTCCACAAAAGTAGAATTTCTATCTGGAAATCAACTACGCCACGGCTATCTCAAAATTTTATTTGGATGTGTTTGGGGAAATGGTGGACTTGTTAGGGGTGTTAGTTGCCTTCCAATCAATGTCGACTATTAAAAAGGGCACTAGCCATTCGAATTTCCAATTGAATGAGCCCTTTTCGAAGTTTTTACGACAACTTCTTCGATACGAAGTGTCCTGGTATGGAAAAAAATAATATATTTTGCCAACATCGTTCTTTACTT
Organism: Artemia sp. Qi Xiang Cuo; assembly: GCF_049724085.1. Classification (NCBI taxonomy): domain Eukaryota; kingdom Metazoa; phylum Arthropoda; class Branchiopoda; order Anostraca; family Artemiidae; genus Artemia; species Artemia sp. Qi Xiang Cuo. The sequence goes on along the minus strand of NC_142798.1, from coordinate 85,643,454 downwards.
AGGCAGCGCGATTGCGCTGCCTAGGAAACAACGCTTCAGACTAATACCAACAGTTAAGATATTACGTTCAATCCGAAATGAATTAGGATAATGTAGGGGCAATTGATTAAGTTGATTAAGAATATCTAAGTGAGCTACATAATTTACATAAGGATTTACCACTAACTCCTGAACATTTTCAATACAAGTTAATTACAACTTTACATAATAAGATAAATTATGTTTCCCTGCAGTCAATAAAACAGTGATAGGTATGATAAACGATGAATTATCTGGAACAATAATGTCCTAGTTTTTAGGTAGATAATTTCGGAGACCACACTGCCTTTCCATGACGATAAATAAAAGTTCAAATAGGGATAAAATCCTTTTAATAGACAGTGATGATAGAAATTCACAAAAATACCAGATATTTCGGTCACATATACAGTATGCATATACAGTTTTTACTACTGATGACGGTCACTGTATATGTGACCGAAATATCTGGTATTTTTGTGAATTTCTATCATCACTGTCTATTAAAAGGATTTTATCCCTATTTGAACTTTTATTTATAGTTTTTAGGTTTAAGATCTAAACTATACGCTTATTTAAAAGAGGGTGACGATGGGACGGAAGCAAAGAAAAAATTAAAAGGTATCGAAGCGAAAATCGTTAAGGATAAAATAAAAATACAGAATTATAAAAATATATTATTCGGAAAAAGTTGAAAACTTATCAGAAACTAAGTATACTTTAAGAGCAAACAAATATAGAATGTTCTTAGAAAAAAAATGAAAAAGCTCTAGACCCTAATCACAGGCAGCGCAATTGCGCTGCCTAAGTAAAGAAAGATGTTGGCACACTATATTATTTATTTATTTATTTATTTCTTTTACACCAAGGCACTTCGTATCGAAGGGGATATGGTAGAAACTTCAAAAAGGGCTCATTCGATTGTAAATTCGAAGGGCTTTTGCCCCTTTTAATAGCCGAAAGTGTTTGGAAAGCAACTAACACCCCTTCCATGCCCACCATTCCCAAACAAATCCAATCAAAATTTTGTGATAGCAATTTTGTTTAACATAGTTAAAATATTTGGAAATTATGTCTTTGAGGAGGACACCCCCCCCCCCCCTCACGGTCCTCAGGGCAAGGAATGAAAGTCATTCCCTGGGGACATATAAGGTTTTTAATAGGAAGCGTTGTTATAGAAACTTCAAAAAGGCTCAATTGATTGTAAATTCGAAGGGCTTTTGCCCCTTTTAATAGCCGAAAGTGTTTGGAAAGCAACTAACACCCCTTCCATGCCCACCATTCCCAAACAAATCCAATCAAAATTTTCTGATAGCAATTTTGTTCAACATACTTGAAAGATTTGGAAATTATGTCTTTGAGGAGGACACTCCCCCCCCCCTCACGGTCCTCAGGGCAAGGAATGAAAGTCATTCCCTGGGGACATATAAGGTTTTTAATAGGAAGCGTTGTTATAGAAACTTCAAAAAGGCTCAATCGATTGTAAACTTGAACTAATAGTACGCAACTACGTTGAAGAAAATGGCTATATCAAAATTTTGATTGGATGTGTTTTGGGAAATGGTGGGCGTGGAAGGGGTGTTATTGAAACAACGCTTCAGATCTATACCAACAGTTAAGATATTACGTTCAATCTGAAATAAATTAGGATAATGCAGGGACAATTTATAAAGTTGATTTAGAATATCCAAGCGAGTTACACAATTTACATAAGGATTTACCACTAACTCCTGAACATTTTCAATACAAGTTAATTACAACTTTAAATAATAAGACAAATTATGTTTCCCTGCAGTCAATAGGAAAATAAAAGGTATGATAAAGGATGAATTATGTGGAACAATAATGTCAGAGTGTTTAGATTTAAGATCTAAAGTATACGCTTATTTAAAAGAGGGTGACGATGAGACTTGACTTGACTTTATTTAACAAGTAAAGTAAAGAAAGAGACCGAAGTAAAGAAAAAATTAAAAGGTATAAAAATGAAAATCGTTAAAGATAAAGTATAATTACAGAATTATAAAAAGGTATTATTCGGAAAAAGTCGAAAGCTTATCAGAAACTCAGTATACTTTAAGAGCAAATAAACATGGAATGTTCTTAGAAAAAAAATGAAAAAGCTCTAGACCCTAATCATAGGCAGCGCAATTGCACTGCCTAAGTAAAGAACGGTGTTGGCACACTGTATTATTTATTTATTTATTTATTTTAGACCAGGGCACTTCGTATCGAAGGAGATGTCGTAGAAACTTCAAAACGGGCTCATTCAATTGGATATTGCAAGGACTTTTGCCCTTTTTAATTGCTGAAAGTGATTGGAAAGCAACTAATACCCCTTAAATGCCTTCCATTTCCCAAACAAATCCAATCAAAATTCTGAGATAGACATTTTGTTCAACGTAGTTGAAAGATTCAGAAATTAAATCTTTAAAGAGGACACTCCCCCCCCCCCACAGTCCTCACGGCAAGGAATGTAAGTCATGCCCTTGGGACAAATAAGGTTATTATAGAAAGCCTTGTTGTAGAAACTTCAAAAAGGCTCAATCGATTGTAAATTCAAACTGCTAGTGCGCTTTTCAAAAGTCAAGGGTCATGCCCTGGGGGTAAATAAGCTTTTTATAGTTAGTGTTGTTGTAGAAACTTCAAAAAGGCTCAATCGATTGTAAATTCAAACTGCTAGTGCGCTTTTCAAAAGTCAAAAGTGATTTGAAGGCAACTAAACCCCCTCTTACGCCTACTATTTCCCCAAACACATTCAATCAAAATTTTGATATTGACATTTTATCCACCGTAGTTGAAAGTTCTGGAAAATAGGTCTTTGAGGATGACACCCCCAGCCCTCTGGGCAAGGGTAATAAGTATTGTCCTGGGGGTATATAAGGTTTTTATAGGGGGTATATAGGTTTTTATAGGGGGTATATAAGGTATATAAGGTTTTTAAGGTTGGAAATTGAAAGGGTTGGTGGTCTTTTTAATAGTTGAAAGTGAATGGAGGCAACTAATCCCCCTCTTACGCTAACATTTCTCAAAACACATGCAATCAAAATTTTGAGATATCCATTTTGTTCAACGTAGTTGAAATTTCTGGAAGTTAGATCATGAAGGATGATAACCCCCTCAGAACCCTCAGGGCAAGGATTGTGAGTTATGCCCTGGGGGAATTTAAGGTTTTTAATAGAAAGTATTGTCGTATAAACTTCAAAAAGGGCTCATTTGATTGGAAATTTGAGGTCTAGTGCCCTTTTTCATAGTCAAAACAGATTGAAGAGCAACTAACTCCCCTCTCACGCCCACTGTTTCTCCAAAAAAATCCAATCAACATTTTGAGATTGCCATTTTGTTCAATGTATTTGAAAGTTCTGGAAATTATATCTTTGAGGATGACAAACTCCCCACACCCCTCAGTTCTTTTTTTAAGTTATGGTCTTGGGGTTTATAAGATTCGTATAGATAGTGTTGTCGTAGAAACTTCAAATTGGACTCATTAAATTGGAAATTGAAAGGGCTAGTGCCCTTTTTAATAGTTGAAAGTAATTAGAGGGCAACTAACCCGCCTCTCAAGCCCACCATTTCCCCAAACACGTCCAATCAAAGTTTTGAAATAACCATTTTGTTCAACATAGTTGAACGTTCCGGAAATCATGTCTTTGAGGATTAAACACCCGCCCCCCCCTCTCACACCCCTCAGGCATGGGTTGTAAGTTATGCCCTGCGGGTATGTAAAGTTTTATAGTAAGTGTGGTTGTAGGAATTTCAAAAAGGGCTCATTCGATTGGAAATTGAAAAAGCTAGTGCCCTTTTTAAAAGTTGAAAGTGATTGGAGGGCAACTAACTAATTTCCCCAAAAATATCCAATCAAAATTTTAAGACAGCCAATTTGTTCAACGCAGTTTAAAGTTCTGGAAATTAGGTCTTTGAGGGTGACATCCCCCCCCCCTACGCACACACACACACACACACACAACTCTCAGGGCAAGGGTTGTAAGTTATGCCCTGAGTAGAGGAGGGGGTACCAGCCCCATGTGGCACCCCTGCTGCCACCTACAACTTTTTTAACACCATATATTGACACGAGGCCCACGTGGTTTAATGGTTTTCTCAGTGAGAATGAAAAAACAGGAATTTTATCACTTGAAAAAACATGAATTTTTTCACATTTATGTTTGTTTTCATGGATGGATATGTGTGTTGTTCGATTTATTTGATGTTTTTCTTGGATGTCAACATCAAATTATGGCTGTTTTATGGTTTTTGTAAGTGAGAAATTTAAAAACATGAACTTTGTCACATTTATGTATGTTTTCTTGGATGGATATGTGGTTTGTTCGATTTATTTGATGTTTTTCATGTCTGTTTTATTGATGATTCAGAAATAGTATATGATGTTGTTGCTCTATCCAAATGTTATGACTTTCCCGGAAACAGTTAGATCACGTGTTTCCTTCTCAGCCAATCAATGACTCTGATACATATTCCGTCTCAGCCAAACAGAGACGTGCTTACATATTAGCGGCGGGGGGTCTATAAGGAACGTGTTTTTTGAGAGAGTTTTATCAGTCTATGAATAGAATTAAAAGGATAGAGAAGAAGAAGAGTTTGACTTTACTCATTTGGAGCTATATTTGTGTTGACGATGTCGATGTGTGGAATGGTTACCCTATTAGAAGTTGATAGTGGAGTTGGTGATAATAGTACAAGAGCACCAAACATTGCGGTGGAAATCACGAAAGGATCACGGCTTTGTCTGGAATGGGATGCAGTATATGCAAGATATGTGATATCCTTGAGCAAATTTAAAATGGAGGATCAATTATGTTTCGCCGCTAAAGTTGATATAGCACACGTGAATAGACTTCAATGTGCTTTAAGTGCATTGGTGAAACATATTGAAGACAATAAACAGTATCGCTGATTGTACATGCTCTGTATTATTGATGTTGTTGTTGTAATTATTCAATAAAATTGTTTCGAAATCGAAAATGTTCTCTTTCTTTTCTGGTCAGGGCTAACGAATCAGGATCAGTCTAGAGTCAGCAGTCGGATTGAAAGGATTGAAAAATGAATAAATTTGAGAAAGAGAGAATTAGATCAAATCTAGTGTTTATGGAAAAGCATTTGATTTTGGATGATGATTTTCTCGAGTTATCTCTTAAACGCAGGATATTCTATTGTCAGGGAACACTTGACAATATAATGAGGAGGGATTCTTCCCCATTGGACTATTGTATTAAACTTTTAAAATGTGATTCAAATGAATATACCCAATTTATTGATATATTAATTGTAACAAAGCAGAATCATATTGTGGATATACATTTGAAAATATTGCCAATGGATTCAATGTAGATGTCTCCACCATCATTCGAAAGAGGTAACGTCATAGAGCTACTCCTCTCTCCCACCATGTCCCTCCACCCTGAATTTCTCGAGTGAAGAGGATTAGTTTCGTGTTAGCTGTGAGTGAGTTGACATCGGACACCGAAAAATTTTCTATATATGTCCATTGTGCATGTACACTCTTGGCAGTTGGAATCAATGTGAGAATTGTACAATTATTGATGGCTATAGTGAAAAGTGTAAATTATGTAATCCTTGTAAATTACATAGAGGCTATGCGGTACAAATTAAAGGATGTAAGTCATGTCTTGAAGAGGTGTGTGACTCTCATCATAGAGGACACCTGTGCTCCAAGTGTCACAATGATAAATGTGATCAGTGGGAGAATACTTACCCCGCTCTGATTGGAAAGAATCCCAAAAGTGATTTCAGTTTATTTCTACGAGATTGGTATCGTCGAGGATTTAAATTATTATGGGAAGAGGAATCTGGTCTAAGATTCAACTGTTGGAATAAAAAGACAATCTGGTTTCTAAGTCATCGCTGTGACGACACCACCTACTATGACTATAAACCAAGTGATTTTTATTTTTCAGTTACCGAATGTGATTCACCATTTGAAAACACTGTTTGTGATATTGCTTCAAATAGACAGATTGAAACTCGTGAATTTCATAATATGAATGTAAATAGTATAATTGACTATACAAAGAGATATGAAAAGAGTGAAGTTAAATTTTACTGTAGAAAATGTGACCCTGACTTTGCAGTCAATCAAGATAAATATAGAGTGAATCCAAATGATTTACCAGCATTAGTGGTTCACGACAGTTGCCAATACATCGAAGATGAAGAAATCTAAAGTGAAGATTTAAAGACATTGTTGTATATATACGCATTTTATTAATAAACAAATTCACAAACATTTTTTAAGCACTTTACTCTTAGGGCACTGAAATCAATACTGTATAGGTCTGAGAGGATATTTTCCACTAGAAAGTCATTCAGACGGGGATTGTCACTATAAATGTGTAGAAACTGCTTGTAAGTATAGCCACGACATCTGAACACGAAATATAGTAGTTTATGGAAGCCGCAGCTTTTAGTCGTTAGATCCTGCACCCTATTTCGATTTTGAATAATAGTTTCCCCACTGCTCTCAATATAGTTTCTGATGTGAGGTGTGTAGAATGTATAGTGTAGACCAAGAGGATCAACAAATTCGATAGTCTTCATTGTTTGATAGATACACAGCCAATGACCCGTCAGCACAGTCGACGGACTGCTATTAACAATAATCAATGTATTGTTCACGCTTTGAATTTTTCAAAAATAGTCTGAGGGCAGACAATAGGATTTGTACTGGGACATGTAGGGGTCCATATTAAATACATTGATTATTTGACTGGTGTTCATGGCGCCAAGTCTAGTAGAACACTACCTTCGGGAGTGATTTCCCAATAGGTTTCATATTGATTTAGTGAGATTAGGGCAATACTCTCATCCAATGGGTCGGCAAATGTACACTCTAAACGCACCCTCCCCGTACGTACTATACTCATATCCTGTGTACCCAACAAATCCAGTACAATGAGACCATGTGTTTTAGCAAACATATCTTCGGTTATACCATTTTCAAATAGTTGCGAGTCATGATCTAGGGTTTGCATGGTCAACTCGTACAATGTTCTATAGGATTTATCAAAAGATAGATTGTAGAGTGGGATGCCGTTTACTTTACACACAAGAGATGAAAGTCCAAACATCTCGAATTTATGTGGACATTCTGTCCATGATCCTATTGCACTGGCGCTTTTTACAAAGGCCAAAGCCAATTTCGAGGGGATTTCGCCATTGATAAAGGATGAGTCGGTGAAGGTGCGTGACCCCACGGCAATATGACGGTGATTGGTGATTGTATGAGGAACAAGTAGTTTAATATTGTTGCCATTGGCTCTCAGTTTTTCCACGGCCAAAGCAACAGAACTCATAACCTGCTGTTTGCGCACATGAAGTATTGCTGAGGTGATGGAGAGACTTACATCGGGATTGCCAGCAAGGTCTTTTCTCAATATGAAATTGGGGGGTAGAAGCGTCAATGTTATATCCACTTTCACCGTGGGCGGCAGCCCTTGTTGTATATTAAATATTTAATGATATATTTTTCCAACTAGATGTACTTCACTAGGTGTAGAATTTTTAAGCGAATCTGTACTATCAGTAGTAGTAATATATTCATATCACGTTGATACGCCTCTTATTTCCTTGTATGACTTGTGTGTCATCAGCATGACTTGTATCTAGATTGTCTAGTTTGAGAGATGGGTGATTGTGCTCACCAGAGTGCCTTTGATGTAGACGCTGATTTGACGAAATAAATAATGTAGTATACAATTTTCATATGAGAGCCCATTGCACCGACTTGGCATTGTATTATAGAATTTCAGGACTGTAATATGCAAATCTATAAATGTCGAAGACAAGTAAATAAATTAATCGTCAGTAGACTCAATGTGAAAGTGGAGCTTATCGGAGAGGGGGTTGTTGTGGATAAAATTGTTCATAGTATCCATGCTTGACACTCACATCAACATTTTCGGCATTGAATAGATTCAATGAGGCGGTGATTGAAGGTTGAGAGTCCTTATGCGGTAGGTAGGACATTTTAGGAGAAGAAATCTAGTTTCGATCTGACAATTCTATTCTTCCTGGGACTTCTTCTTACAGCACGTGTCGGCTTTTTCCTTCTTTTCTTTGACAAAAGGGATGATGTCTTTCGTTTCCGACCTGAGCGGAGACTGATGAGTGATGCGTTGTTTCTTGACCTTTTTAAACCTTTACCATTCTGTTTTAATCTCTCGCCAAGGGTTCGCGCACTGGACCTAAGATTTTCCGAAGCACTTTTTTTAAAATCCTTGCCAGAGCCCCAATCATATAGTGTAGAGGATGCAAAATCTGTCGCAGCCGGTACAAGATATTTTCTAGCCAGAGGTAGTGAAGAGCAAAACAGCTTAGCAAACCAGCTGCCAAGACCGTAGCCAGACATTGACGAGCGACCCTTGTAATAGTCCAATCCATTGCCCTGTTGTCTTGGGCCAAGAGTATTAACATAGCAGTCAATATCAGGACAAGTGAATACCACTTTTTTATTAGGCATCTTGCTGTTGAACGATGGGTCGAAAATGGCATGTAATCACAGCCAAACCTTTTGAAATTGCTATTGGATCACCCAATTCGTTTCTTAGTGTTAACTGACAGAGTTCCAAATAGGAAGTGTTTACGGGGATATACTGAAGATGCTTTATATTGTAGTGATGAATATGTTCTTGATTGGTTTTTCGTTCAAGAACTCGTAGGAGGGGAACATTTGAATTACCAACACGAGATGTTTCCACAAATGAAGCGTAGAGAAATATACAAGTGTCTGTGGAGAAGGCAGGCGGATAGTCAGCGAAAATGAAATTAGTGTTTCCGGCACTTTTACCATTGATTATATTGAGCTTAAAGCCAAGAACATCCTTTAGAGTATCATTGAGAATAACCTTTTCACTGGCAATAGGTGAACTAATGTATATATTGTCCTCCTCCTTCGAATAGTTGAAATGAAAAGCTCCCTTTTTACGACCGGAAATTCTTTTATTGATAGTACGACGTAAATCATTCATACAGGTGAGGTCATCGTAGGTTAATTCAATATATGGATAATCCAACCAATTGATTTTTTGAATTTGTTATTGATCACCTGGTGGTGGCGGCCAATCATAGGGTCTGATTTTTATTTCATATTTACGATCCTTTCTCAGGATGTCATAGGTATTTTTGAGAATACAGTCGACAAGAGCCACTTCATACTTTCCGTCGTCGAATTTGATGGTGGGGGAGATTTTCGTCCAAAAATCACTTGTTCTAGTAAGATCATTGTAGAGAGGATCTGAAACATTGGACATGAAAGTCAAATAGAAATCATTGGGCATTTTTGATGTCTTCAGCACTGACCAAAGAATCAAAATCTGAGTTGTATCCTAGCCAGCGAACAAGCAACTGTTTCTTGCCATGGTGTGTACGTCTCTTTAATATCTTTTCAATTTGATAAATTTCACTAGTGTTTCTAACTTTTTGCAGTTCATATTCATAAAAACCACCGAGAATCTCATCATCTTTGGTGTATCTCAGTCGATATGTCGTGGGCTCGGTGTACAGTATTTTAGACACTTTAAAAATTTCGGTGCTCCATAAGTAACTCCCCTTTTCAAAAATATTGGTGGTTCTATTAATTTTAACAGTATCACCAACATTGAATTTCTTCTTCTTCTTTTTCTTCTCAGTGCCATTGGAGTATTGCTTTAGAAAAGCATCAAATGTATTTTCACTCTAGTGAACACTCCTTGGTGTAGAGTTGGACAAAGATCAATGGGGTCGTTGATTATAAATCAAGATGATTTTATATAAATCATGAATAAAAGCCGGTGTATTTTTCAAAGTGCAATATCTTGAAATTAATAGACGAATCGTTCTTATTAATCGTTCAGCCAATGCATCCTTTATTGGACTGTTACTATGATAAAGTGTTGTATTTTATTTCAAAAGAACATTTTGCTCATGGGGATTAACTAATTCCCTACCACAATCTAATTGAATTTTTCTATAGGAATCCTGGTCGAGAATACTTTCAATGGCCCGAGCAACTTCAACACCTCTCTTTGATTGTAGTGGACTGGCATAGGCATAGCGACTAAAGATACTGATTGCCACCAGAATATATTTGTAGGGGGCATTGTGACGTCGTTGAACTGCGTCTAAAGTTAAAAGATCCGTTTGCATTATATGCAGAGGGAAAAAGGCTTTAGTTTGTCGATAGTGTTTACTGCGAAGTCTATGATTAAGATGTAGTGTGTAACTCGCTTCATTTTCTAGATACTCGTTTGTATTTTTCAATGTGGTGCCGGAGACAGCTTTGGAAAGTGTTTTGGGAGAACTTAAACGTCACGCTTCGACAATATTTTCATAAACACCTTTCAAAACTTCATCCATTTCGAGCGTAAACATGTAGTGTAATGTCCACTCCCCTTGTGCACATTGGCGGGCGAATCAATTTGTCTTCGCTTTTGAATAGCAGCCACAGGTTTTGTAATATCAGTGCTGTTACTGATAATATCTTCAAATATTGAATCTTCTTCTTTTTTAAATGTTGTTGTTGGAGGAGGACTATATTCTCTTAGTTGCTTTAGAATTTGCTTATTGCCAATAAGACTTTGGGGAAAGTTTATCGCACATAGAAATGTGTATAGATTATTGTCAAAGGATAAGAGTCCTTTACGATTCGTCACCATATCACAAATTAAATCAACTAGATTATAACTTTTTCCCTGTATTATAATTCGTTTCCCTGTGCTCTCGACTTGAACTTGATGTTCACCAACAGTTTCCAACATGAGATAAGATAATACTCTGTTACTCTGTTCTCGATAGAACAATGGCAATAGGTTTCCAATTTTCAATACCATCGAATTCAAGTCCTTCTCCTTTGATGCTGTTGCAGAATATTGAGATGTTTTCTGTTTAGAGGGATCTGTGGCGACGGTGGCAGGTCTCTCACGATAAGGTTTATGCTTGTCCATACGTCGCAATGCATCTTGAAGTAAAAGTAGTTTTTAGTCATCGGCAATATTCTCATCGTTAATGAATTTGCTTAGATTGTCTTCAGAATGTTCAATGGGCGAGAGGACAAGTTCAAATGGTGTCAATTTATAGGGTTTTGCCATCTAGAGAAAACTGTTTACAAGTCCTGCAATTATCGGTAGTAAAAGTGTGAAAAAGCTACCGCCCGCCTGAAGGAGCCGTTTTATTTTAAAATTTTTTAACATGTTTTTAAAAAACAAAGCGCGTACACTGGAAAGATGTTTCTTTTTATGTTGTCTAACACCTTCTGGTAGTTGAACATTGCCCGCAGTTAAATTTAAACAAAGTTCAGATATTAGATTAATGAAATCATTGTCAACCCCATGTTTGAGTATAGCCTTCCTAAGCTACGGTTTTGAAGTGCTTAAAACGGAAAACAGATGCCGTTGTTCATGTAGTTTCTTCAGTGTCATAATGGAGACTAATAGTCTTTTCTACTGTTCACTGCAAGATATACTGTAATTTCATTGTTGAAAATGTCGGTGACTACACGTAGATCCTCGGGCGTGCTCTGATTAAGATCCAACAAAATTTAACCATAGGGATTGATAGTCGCCTGTGTGTATGCTGAAAATAGACTTTTAGGGGGGCGGGGGTATATCTGATTTTTTTGAGTTTTGATTGCGATAGAATCACGAATAACTCGATAGATAATATAGACAGTGCAATTCAAAGCAAGGGTTCGCATACATTTGCTCTGATGAAAGAGATTGTGTAGAACTAGGGTAACGGAAATCTTTTCATGATGGGAGTGAACGGTGAACAGTTGTAGCATGTCCTGTGAGAACTGTTCAATGGATTCAGCCAAATCATCAATAATCAACAACGAGTTCGATTCAATACTATTGAAAACATCAAGTCCTCTTATGAATTGTATTTGTCTGGTTGTGGCAATAGCTTTTATTATATCATAGGACTCCTGCCAAATACTAGAGCAATAGTAGATTTTTTTCGGCTTTTCCAAAACATTTTATCACAATTTTGAATTATTCTAGTTAAAAGTGTTGTTTTCCCCGACATTGACTGCCCACATAGAAACGATCTGAAGGGTGTTTTAAATTGATACATGCTGCGGACAACAGTCGGACTGCAACTAACTCTAAATCATATGTGCTCAATGAATAAGTAGTAATTTTCCCCGTAGATCTATCTATTCAAGAACAACAAAAAAAACAATATTACATGGCAGCATTTATTTTGACACTGCATGAAAACAAATATTTGTGCAGTCAACATGAACAACGATAAAAATAACACTTGTTCAACGTGACAAAATTTCATGGTCAACATGAAAACTCTATTTGCAGTCAACATGAACAGGGCAATTATAACACTTTATAAATAAAACACTAATTGTATTTAAAAACACTTTTATGTAAAATACTTTATTTACAATAAAAAAAAACACTTTTCTGTACATCACTTTTTGTCTTTAAACACTTTTTGTAAAACACTTTTCTATACAATAACACTTTTTGTACAACAGAAAAAGCACACACACACACACTTGGAACAATAGCACAGTTGAACTTTATGAATTTAAAGGTGTGGGTCCCCCCCCCCGGGGACCGCGGGGTCGGCCGGCCGCGGGCGGGGCCCCCCCCCCTGGGCGGCCACGGGAAGGGGCCCCCCCCCTCCCCCCGGGGGCCGCGGGGCGAAAAAGAATAGTTTTCATCACTGCTACTGCTACCGGGTAGGTTAGGTTGGGTGAGTTAGGGCTTGGGGTAGATGAGGGTGTGTGAAGGGGGTGAAAGGTTGGTTAGTGGTTAGATTGTCAGATTAGGTTAATTTATCCAGATCAAGTTGATTGCGATAGTCAATGCATTCAACTCGGTCTGAAATACGGTAGTGGCCGTGGGGTAGGACAGTCACACCATTCTCGAGCACATAGACCTTGTCGGATATACATGACATTGCATTCTTTTCTACTCTCACAGTATAATTTCTATACTGTAGAGAGCGAATTGCAAGCACTTGTGCTCTCGGCACTAGGCTACTTTCTACACAGTCTTTGTACACACTCCTGTTAAAACTGCTCTTTACAACGTGTGTAGGCACGCCTTGACACGCCTTCTTTTCGTCCCCACTATTAGTTTCAAAGCAAGAAACTTTGGGACCCGGGCCCACCCCCCTGGAGGTTAACTCTCTCCCCGTCTCTTAGGTTAAAATTACTAGTGGGTTTTGTGCTTGAAATTTAACCAACTCAGGGTAGAGTGATGGGTTCCAGTTGGTGAAATCCATCTACGAGCGGATGTGTTCCCCCTTTTGCAAATCGCCCAACACATCTTCAGTCCAATTTACCTTTAACAGCAGAGAATATGTATCGCCATATTAATCTTGAACCTCCCCCTCCCGTGACCAGTGCACCTTGCACAATGTTTAAAATAACGACACCCTGAGTTGTTTTGAAATTTCTAGTACTGAACAACCACCTGCGATATTCTTGTTCAGTAAAACATTTAGCTTTCGCCATTGTAGAAGAACTATGCCGACCTCTATGCTCGTGAACGATGTAAAATTGGAGTCGGCAATAATTCGTGCACCCTCTAGAGGGTCAGTCACGACGTCACAGCGAGATCTATTACGTACGCCCTCACACATTTTGCCAATCGCGGAATTTAGGATGAGCTTATACATTTCCGTCTCCACCTTTGAATTTGCCCTAGAGCGTTTATCGACACAGGTGTCGATAAATGTATTCAAGTATGGTCGCTGATTTAACTGCAGGAACCTGTGTATTTTTGTGATCTTGAAGACGTTGCTCACCATCCAATGCAAAAGCACGTGGTGAACAACGATATTATCTGTAGGGTCCAAATCAGCGATCAGGTTCTGTTTAGAGGGAGTCCAGTGCATCACCATATCCTCAACCAATGAACGATTGTAGGGGCTCAGAGAGCCCCTGCTCATCGGCCGATTGATACAGGGAAAGACAAAATCTTTGACTGTGTCGTGAAGCGCCAGTGGACTGTGACCGTCTATTTCAAAGAACCATCCTTGTGGCCCGTTGTCCTCGACTGTGTTAATGTCGGGGAACTCACAAGGATTCTCAAGCCATTGATAGTTCCCACACGGCAAAGAGTAGTTGGAAATTGCCGAGGGGTACAATGAGTTCATGTCCAAGAACACTGCATTTGACATTGCATCAGTGTTTCTGTGTCAACTTGGATTAGTTGACTAGACACGGTCCCCGTGACAAACAGACCCCCCCCTCATTGAACGCTCTACAAACTGGTGTTGGTCTATGTCAGTGATTAGTCCTAGGTCCCCCCTGCTAATTTTTAAAATTAAATCAATCACTAAATTTGTTGTAGAAAAATAATAACCAATATATACCCCGAACTCTGAATATATCTTGTCTGTATTCTTACAGACTATATATAACAAAGTTAAAACGTCACTGGACAAGTACAGTCTACAATAATCCCACCCATTTTTACAATCCCCCTTGGACCACACCTTCTTGGCAAACTCATACTCCTCGGTTGTGCATTCACTCTTGGTCAGTGAATTGTAAAAACCTTCAATTGGAGGTAGTTTCTCCTCGCTTAAGCGTGCGCCAGAGCAGTAATAATCGTATGCGTATATACCTTTGCAGGTCAACAGGTCATACATTTCACCGTTTGGAAAGTGCTGTTTAAGCAAGGGAAAGCTATCAAAATTTTCGCTTTTTTGCACTTGAATCACTTGACTCAATGCCTTGGGGAAAAAACTAAAGGAATCTAAAAAACTGATTTTATTCCAGCACGTATGCTGATTATCCACTGCCTGCCATTTCAGTTCGAGACGCAGTAACTTCTCGGCTGATTTGGGGCTGCTGTTATAGTTAAATGAGTTCTTTACCCATGGATAATCTACTCCCCCTCCCTCCCTATGCATACATGGCAATGCCGGTCCAATAAATTTTAAATCATCATTGGAATTATGAATCAAGACAGGGATAAAAAACTGCTGGCTAACATTTAAATTACACGATTGATGCGCAACCCCCCGCCGATTACTACCTCCCGCGGCTATTTCCTGCCACACATGGTCATGATCTCTGACTTTCTCCTTCCCCCACGTTTCCCTTTAGTCCCCACCTCTGCAAACTCCCCCTTGCAAACCAAACATATTTTTTGATTTTTAATCGCGAGACGATCCTCTGCAGACAACACCATTGGATAATGCGTATTTCTCAAGCGAGAAATAGCACCATTAGCCGTGCCACTCAGTTTTGTCAGCGCCTTGTCCATGCACTCCCCCTCATCCAATGTGTCAACTATTTCTAACAACCGCATGGTGTTAGAATTATCTCTTTGCGCGTAGGCATAGGACACTGCAATAGCCTGATGTTCTTTGACTCGGTTTGGAAATTGTGGGTCATTCACATCCACCAGCTTAGCCTCGCAATCCAAAGATATTTTGTTGCATTGGAGAAGAGTGTTCTGAAAATTTTTGAAACGTAGAATTGACCTATCCCCTGAAACCGTTTCCACTGTCTGATAGCCGTGGCGGTTACAATGCCTCATATGACTCCATAGTTTCATATCACTACGGACTTGCGACAAACATGATGGACAGTAGAAACGTACCCCTAGATCCCTACCACCCCCCAGAACTCTACTAATGTCAGTGATAGGGTTAAAATGACCGATTGCACTCGGTTGACTAGGTGGCGTGTATATCAACCAAACCCAGTGTTTAACCAAATCAACTGAGGGGCCCCTTACGGGGAAAACCAGCCCCTTCTTTTTAGAGCGAACCCCATCTTCAAATTCAGTTTCATATTGTACCACAGTAACACCGATATTTAAGTGAGCATTAGCCCTTTCAAAAAGGTCAATAGATTTTAGCGTTACTGGGTATTTTCCCTCTAGACAAGAAAAATCTAAAACTGGAAAACTGGACCCGTCCTTCCCATGTACAGCCCAGACGTCTAAATTCGTCTTGGTAGCGTCCCGAGCTAGAGGCTCGAATGCTGATATGATGAAAGCATACTTGAAACACATATGACCTGTTTCAAAACAAATCCGCTGGACACCACGACAACCTACTAGATCTGGATTATAATTTAAAATAGTATCCCTTTCAGAACTTGCCCCCCCTCTTAAAATAAAATCTTTCTTTATTTTACAAATATTTACACTTAAATTTTCAATAAATAGAACTACTGACCCACTTCCATTTTCATTATATTTCTCGAGATGTGTTATAATTTGATCGACCCAATCTAAGAAAGCACCCTAAAAATTTTATAAATTTGAATAAACCAAACGCATCTCGGACTGTATAAAATGATAGTAAACCTAACTTTTTCCCTCATTTAAATGAAACACTTTTAAAACAATGGAAACCTTAATTGAATCCCTACCCCCCCACAACTGAATTTGGTTCTCCAGAAGTGCACGAATTTTATCTACATAGTTGTGTACAATTTCTACAGGGTCATAGACAAATTTACCAGCCAAAAGCGAATTAAAGGGATCCCCAAACATTGCAGTGTAAACAACTATATGATTTAAAATTCTGTTGGACATCTGAAAGTCCGGGCGAGTTTTAGGGCCCCCCCCCTCGGGGGGTTTTCCCCCACCCCCCAGCGGTTCAACAATATCTGTCGAATGCTCCACTTCAGTTGTTCGAAGTGGAGTCGTGATGGTATAGGAGGTTGGTGGGTTCCCTGTTAATTACCCGGGAAAAAAAAAAAAAAATTTCAAAGTGTTTTGACTAAAGTCTACCTGCTCAAAAGTGCTATTATCTACATTAAAAAGAAAATCATCAAAAAACTCATCAATATTAGATGGTACATCAATGATACTGTGCCAGTCATTGTCCTGAAGGGCCATTGCCCCTTCCTCTCCTTCTCCAACTGACGAGCAGGGGCGAGATGGGGAGTATGGAACCAATGGTCCACCCTACAAATGAAAAAATAGCTTATTTTCAAAGTGTTCAAATCATCCCTACTGTTTTAAAATTTGGATTATTATTGCTTAATAACATTTGTTTAATTAAACTTAATATAATATACTATTTTAAATAGACGGCGAAATTTTGTTCTTTTTTTTTAAAAGTTGTCAAATTTTTTTTTTTTTTTAGATGCTCCCCCCGTGGCGCTTCTCGGGGGCCCGTGGCGCATCTCTGTGGCGCTTCCCTAGCCCGCAGCGCTTCCCGCAACGCTTCCCCGCCCCACAGCGCTTTTCGAACCCGCGGTATATCTTATATTAGTATAATATATTTACAATCTAAAACATGACATAGTATTTTTTGATTTTTTTCAAACAATTCCTCCAAATAAAATTTCATATTAATACTCTTTATCTGCTCTGGGGAAAAAAAAAACATGATTTGAAATGGATTGCCGTATACTGTCATGATAAACAACTCATTCAGATATAAAGTTTTTTTTTTATAATATTTGTATTGGTAAGGATAACCATTAGTTTATATAGCAATAGAAATTAACAAACCTTACAATGACCAGAATATAGTGCCCTTTTTTTTTTTGGCTTCACTAATCTAATTTAGCAAAAGGGTGAAAACACGACATAGTATGTTTTGTTTTTTTTAAATCAAGTACTAAAAATAAATTTTAATTATAATACTCTTTATCTGCTCTGGGAAAAAAACATGATTTGAAATGGAGAGCCATCTCCTCTCATTATACACAACTCCTTCAGTTATATAGTTTTTTTTTGTAATATTTGTAGAGGAAAGGTGAAGCATTATTTTATATCGCAATAGAACTTACCTAACCCTACAATGACCATAATATAGTGCCTTTTTTTTTTTTCTTCACTAATATAATTTAGCAAAAGGGCGAAAGCGTGCACTTGACGTGATTAAAAAGGGGGAACATTATATTTCCTTTGGAGAGAAAAATCATTCAATATTCCCACTGAGATATACTCTTACGCACTGTTCGAAAATGTTGCATGTGGAAAAGGCCTATAAAAGTTGGATGAAATTGATAGATATTTCTATATGAAAGGTAGGAAAAAAACGCTTACATTTTTATATCTCGGCTGCACTTGGGTGCCAGAAGGACCGGGTAGCGAGTGTTGGAGGGTGGACGGAACGACGTCGCTATGTTCCTGTGCGACTGGGTCGGCCCTTTCACGGCCCTGCACTTGTTTTGGAGGCTTCGGCCAGCTACCATATTGCCGGACAGTAACCTTTGCATTGCCCGCAACATTAACCCTTGGTTTCTTGGGCGGAGGGGGTATGCATTCTTCAAAATTTGCCTTAAAAAGAAGAGAAAAAGTTAGTATCTAAATAATTTGCCCCTTTTTACAGAAGGAAAGTTAGCATCAACATCCATATAATTTTGTTTAGTTGATCACTAAGTAAGCACAACGTAAAAAATTTCGTGAAATATACTAATTGCATCCTTTTTTTTGAATTTTATAATTAAGGTTCACTGAACCGTTAAAAGACCGTCAGAGTGTGTAGAATGACAACACCCCCCAGAAAAAAACAGACCCACTACCATAACCCCCACGTACAAAATAACGTAGAAAAAAGACATTGCAAATATTAACCTCCCCCACCACCGCATGAGATGTTACAAAATATCTTAAAATTAAAAAAAAACGTTAAAAAAATTTCGTGAAATATACTAATTGCATCCTTTTTTGAATCTGAGAAAGGAGAATTGCAGCTCACTGAACCGTTCAAAGGCCAACCTATATAAGTCAGCCCAGTTTATTATTTTTTAGACTTTTCTGTTCTTTTCTTGTTTTAAGTTTTATTTAGAATGCAGTTTTTAACTAATTTAAATTATTAATGCTATTTTTTATCTTTCCATATCATTTTACAATAGCTGTTATTTATCACACCTCCAGAAAAAAAAAACACCCCGACGAAAATAACCCCACGGACAATACCCCTGAGAAAAAAGACCTGGCAAAATACCCCCTCACCCCCCACCGAAAGCTATGGTAAAAATGCTCTTCAATTTACGCATACTAGAGCAATGTATCTTTTTCTTAAACCTACTCCCCAGTGCTTTTCACGCGAAGAAACATTTTGTTTTCACCTTGCACTTGATGTTTTAGAATTGACAGTCTCTTTTCATGATAATCTTCTTTTAATTTATCTTTAAATTTTCTAATTTTTTTTCAGATGAATATTTTTATATAAAAATTCGTAATGATTTATCAAATACGGATTTCAATATTAGGGGGTGTCAGAAATTATAATAGAAATAAATCGTTTCGAGAAATCTGTATTTCAAATCCATAGATGACAGTATATTAAGGGATTGACAGAAAGTTGACAGTTGCTTTTAGATAAGATACGGAATTTATCAAAAACAGAATTATGGACGTAAACAGTGGGTGATGGAGGGATTGTGTTTACATACCGAAAAAAGAGCTTTTTTTACAATGTTTATCGAGTATTAACATCAGATAGGGGCGTTTTGAGAGGGGGGGGGGTTTAACCGAAGATAGTATATGGGAACCATGGCAAACAATTTTATTTTTAAAATAAAAAATGAAAACAGAAATTAAATTGCTAATTGTGGCTGCCAAGGCTTCAAGTTCATCAAATTTATCCATTGTTGTTTACACAACGTCAAAATACTTTCTGATAATTTAATCATATTGCATGCCCGTTATATATGAAATCTCAAGAGTGAATTGTTATGTAACGGGAAAATCATATGTAAGCACGTCTCTGATTGGCTGAGAAGGAGGATGTATCCGACTCGTTGATTGGCTGAGAAGGAAACATGTGATCTAACTGTTTCCTGTTCCTGGACTCCTTGACATTCATCCCTCGCATGCACTTGTTCAAAACAACTATAATAAATAAATCCCTCAGACCTAAAGATTAAAGAAGTCTTAATGTTTCTTAATTCCCCCACTCGTGAATCAATAATTTCCCCTAGCGATTATGTAAATCAATTTCTCAGGTTAGGCTAGCCAAACAACAATGAAGCCATGTTTGTTTCTTAATTACCCCTTCGTGGATCAATATTTCCCCTAGCGATTATGTAAATCAATTTCTCAGGACAGGCTAGCCAAACAACAATGAAGCCATGTTTGTTTCTTAATTGCCCCTTCGTGGTTCAATAATTTCCCCTAGCGATTATGTAAATCCAAGTGAGAAAATTCCTGTTTTTTCATTCTCAGTGAGAAAACCATAAAACAGACATGAATTGCTGTTGACATACATAAATGTGACAAAGTCACTGTTTTTCAAATTCTCACTGACAAAAACCATTAAACATCCATGAAAAACAACAAATAACTCGACCAACACACATAACCATCCAAGAAAACATACATAAATGTGACAAAATTCCTGTTTTTCAAATTCTCACTGACAAAAACCATAAACCACGTGGTTCTCGTGTCAATATATGGTGTTAAAAAAGTTGTAGGTGGCAGCAGGGGTGCCACATGGGGCTGGTACCCCCTCCTCTACTGCCCTGTGGGCGTATAAGGTTTTTATAGAAAGTGTTGTCGTAGAAACTTCAAAAAGGGCTTATTCAATTGGAAATTGAAAGGGCTAGTGCCCTTTTTAACAGTCAAAAGTGACTGGAGGGCAACTAACCCCCCTCTCCCACCCACCATTTCCCCAAATTCATCCAATCAGAATTTTGAGATAGCTATTTCTTTCAACGTGGTTAAAATTTCTAGAAAATAATGTCTTTGAGGATGACTAACCCCCCACACCCCTGAGGGAAAGGGTTATCAGTTATGCCCTTGGAGTATATAAGGTTCTTATAGATAGCGTTGTTGCAGAAACTTCAAAAGGGTTTCATTCAATTGGAAATTGAAAGGGCTAGTGCATTTTCAAAAGTCGAAAGTGATTGGAGGGCAATTAACCCCCCTCTTACGCCCACCATTTCCCCAAACACATCCAATCAAAATTTTGATATAGCCAATTTACTCAACGTAGTTTGAAGCTTTGGAAATTAGGTCTTTGAGCATGAAACCCCTCCCCCCCCCCAACAATATGCAGGGTTAGGGTTGTAAGCTATGCCAAGATGGAAAATACAAAGGGCTGTCAAAGTGATAGTCAAAAGTGATCGGAGGGCATATCCCCCCCCCCACACCTATCATTTCCCCAAACACTTCCGATCCACATTTTTATATAATCATTTTGTTGAATGTAGTTAAAGGGTCTGAAATTATTTCTTTGAGTATGACAGCCCCCCCCCCACAGTCCTAAGAGCTATGGTTTTAAGGTATGCCCCGGGGGCATATATGGTTCTTATAGAAAGAGTTGTCGTTAAACTTCAAAAAGGGCTCATTCAATTGGATATTTAGCGGGATATTGACCTTTTTAATAGTCGAAAGTAATCTGAGGGAGAATCACCCCCCCCCCCCCTTGCACATCATTTCCCCAAACACTTCTGATCAATATGTTGATATGGCCATTTTGTTCAACGCAGTTGAAAGGTCTGAAAATAATGTTTTTGAGGATGAAAACCCTATCCCAATAGCTTTTAGGACAAGGTTCCTAAGGGCTAAATAGACCTTGGGAATGTATATATATATATATATATATATATATATATATATATATATATATATATATATATATATATATATATATATATATATATATATATATATATATATATATATATATATATATATATATATATATGTATATATATATATATATATATATATATATATATATATATATATATATATATATATATATATAAATATATATATCTATATATATATCCATATATATATATATATATCCCAATAGGTCTTAGATTATATCAGGTTTTATAGAAAGTGCTGTTGTAGAAACTTCAAAAAGGGCTCATTCGATTGGAAATTGAAACGGCTAGGGCCCTTTTTAATAGTTAAAAGTGATTGGAGGGCAACTAATCTCTCACGCCCACCATTTCCCCAATCATACCCAATCAAAATTCTGAGATAGCCATTTTGATCTAAGTAGTTTAAAGTTTATGAAATTAAGTCTTTGAAAATGCCAACCTTCACCACCCATACAAACCTTAGGGCAGTGGTTGTAAGTTATGCCCTGGGGGCATATAAGGTTTTTTATAGAAAGTGTTGTCGTAAAAACTTCAAAAAGGGCTCAATTCCATTGGAAATTGAAAGGACTAGTGCCCTTTTTAAGAGTCGAAAGTGATTGGAGGTTAAATAACCCCCCTCTCACACCCACCATTTTCCCAAACACATCCAGTCAGAATTTTGATATAGCCATTTTGTTCAAAGAAGTTAAAAGTTTTAGAAAATAATGTATTTGAGGATTACAGAACCCCCACGCTCCTCAGAGACAATGTTGTAAGTTAAACCCTTGGTGCATATAAGGTTTTTATAGAAAGTGTTGTTGCAGAAACTTCAAAAAGGGCTCATTCAATTGGAAATTGGACGGGCTAGTGCCCTTTTTAAAAGTCAAAATTGATTGGAGGGCAACTAATTCCCCTCTCATGCCCACCATTTCCCCAAATAAATTCAGTCAAAATTTTTAAATAGCCATTTTACTCAACGTAGATCTAAGCTCGTGCTTTTTTAGGTTTTTGAAGATGACAGCCCCCCTCGCGCACAGCATTCAGGGTAAGGGTTGTAAGTTATTCCCTGGGGGCATATAAGGTTTTTAAAGAAACGGTTGTCGTAGAAACTTCAAAAAGAACTCATTCGATCTGAAATTAAAAGGGCTAGTGCCCTTTCTAATTGTAGAAAGTGATTGAAGGGCAACTAATCCCCCTCTCACGCATACCCCTAGTGCCCTTATTAATAGTCAAAAGTGATTGGAGGGCGAATGCCCCCCCCCCCACGAGCATTATTTCCCCAACCAACCACCGATTATCATTTTGATATAGCCATATCGTTTAACCTAGTTTAAGGGTTTTTTATGTCTTTGAGTAACGCAGCCAGCCCCCCCCCCCCCACATCTCTCAGGGATAAAGTTTTGAGTTATGCCCTGGGGGCAAATACTGTTTTTATAGAAAGCGTTGTCGTAAAACTTCAAAAAGGGCTCGTTCAATTGGAAATTTACAGGGATATTGCGCTTTTTAATAGTCGAAAGTAATGGGAGGGGGAAGCACCCCCCCCCCATGCCCATCATTTCCCAAGACATTTGCGATCAACATTTTGATATGGCCATGTTGTTGAACGTAGTTGTAAGGTCTGGAAATAATGTCTTTGAGGATGACAACCATCTCCCAAAAGCCCTTAGGACAAGGGCCCTGAGAGCTAAATAGCCCTTGGGCATATATATATATATATATATATATATATATATATATATATATATATATATATATATATATATATATATATATATATATATATATATATATATATATATATATATATATATATATATATATATATATATATATATATATATATATATATATATATATATATATATATATATATATATATATATATATATATATATATATAAATATTAGATATTAGAATATCATATTATTAGAATATATATTAAAATATCCAAGCGAGTTACACAATTTACATAAGGATTTACCACTAACTCCTGAACATTTTCAATACAAGTTAATTACAACTTTAAATAATAAGACAAATTATGTTTCCCTGCAGTCAATAGGAAAGTAATAGGTATGATAAAGGATGAATAATCTGGAACAATAATGTCAGAGTGTTTAGGTTTAAGATCTAAAGTATACGCTTATTTAAAAGAGGGTGACGATGAGACCGAAGTAAAGAAAAAATTAAAAGGTATTAAAATGAAAATCGTTAAAGATAAAATATAATTACAGAATTATAAAAAGGTATTATTCGGAAAAAGTCGAAAGCTTATCAGAAACTCAGTATACTTTAAGAGCAAATAAACATGGAATGTTCTTATAAAAATAAATGAAAAAGTTCTAGACCCTAATCATAGGCAGCACAATTGCACTGCCTAAGTAAAGAACGGTGTTGGCACACTGTATTATTTATTTATTTATTTATTTATTTTAGACCAGGGCACTTCGTATCGAAGGAGATGTCGTAGAAACTTCAAAACGGGCTCATTCAATTGGATATTGCAAGGACTTTTGCCCTTTTTAATTACCGAAAGTGATTGGAAAGCAACTAATAGTAGAGTAGTACCTTATATTTCTACGACTTTATGTTCCTTGGCACCTTTCCAAGGCAGATTACCAGACTGGTTATTGCTATTAATATCAATTGCACATGGAATTATACAAGAACCGTACAAGAAAACCCACGTCTGAGGCACTACAGTATCACATGGACATTGCAAAAAAAGTTGGCAATGTATAATGTGGTCTAACATGTTTTGAGAGTATTGTCGAAATTATATTACTCAATCAGACTGGTTTTTGAGTCAACATCCGTTTTTTAGGAGCCAATCAGAGAGATAGAGAGCGGAGGTTACTCAATATACGATAACTTAATTGAAGATTGGATTTGAATAAAAGGGATGGTTTTTATTACAATTCATATTATTAGCAGAAATTATTTCAAAAAGAATAGTTTATTTGAGAGGATAATAGAAGTGAACAATGAGTGGTGCATTTACATTATTGGAGATTGATGATGGAGCCGGCAGCAGCAGCAACGATATACGAGTACCAAATACGGGTGTGGAAATAACAGGTGGCTGAAGACAATGCCTTGAATGGGACGATATGTATGCTAGATACGTGATATCATTAAGCAAATTTAAGCAGGAGGAACAACTATGTTTTGCTGGAAAAGTGAATATTGTCCATATAAATAAACTTCGGTCAGCATTAGATGTCTTATCGAAATATATTGATGAGAACAAAATGCATCAGTGAATATTATTGTTGTAATTATGCTCAATAAAATTGTTTCTAAATCAGAGGTATTTTTCTTTCTATAGTAGACTAGCGTATATTTTTTAGAGTAGAAAAAATTCTGGTTAGTCTGTAGTTGGTTGTGAGAGTGTTAGGACTCTAAAAAAATGGATTGATTTGAGAAAGAGCGAATCATGAGGAATCTAGTGCTTATGCAAAAACGTTTGATTCTAGATGATGATTTTCTAGAGTTGTCTATTATAAGGTAGATATTTTCTCGGGGAATTATTGTTGATATAATGAACACTGATTCTCCATGATTAAAATATTGCATGAAGCTTCTACGTCATGGTCCAAATTCATTTACACAATTTATTGATATATTGATCACGACATAGCAAAATGATATTGGGGATATGCTTTGAAACATTACTTTAGAAATTTAGGACTTTTTTCTCATGAGAAAGATGGTGTTCAAGGATGATTTACTCTCTCTCTCTATCTCAGACAATTTTTGTTGTTGCTAGCTCAGTTTCATTGTGGCAGTGAGAGTGTCAACACATGAAAAAATGTTCCCTACATGTCCACTATGTATGTACACACTGGGCACTTGGTCATCATGTGAGAATTGCACAATGATTGATGAGTTTGATGAAAAGTGTAGATTACGCAACCCGTATAAATTGCATAGAGAATATGCTGTACAAATTAAAGGTTGTAATCCCTGTCTTGAAGAGGTGTGTGACTCTCATCCTAGAGGGCACCTATGCTCCAATTGTCACTATGATAAATGTAATCAGTGGGAGAATACATATCCCGGTATGATTTGAAAGGATCCTAAGCGTGATTTTATTTTAATGCTACGAGATTGGTATCGTCGTGGTTTTAGATTGTTTTGGGAGGAGGAGCCGGGTCAGCAATTCAACTGTTGGAACAACAAAAGAATATGGTTTCTACGTCATCGTTGTGAAGACAATGACTACTACGATTATAAGCCCACTGATTTTTATTTGGCTTTTTTTAAGAGAAGAAGTCCTTCTTTGATCTAACAATCTTTTTCTTCTTCTTCTTCTTCTTATTGGTCTTCCTTGTTTTATTCCTAAAAATACTTGTAGTTGTCCTTCACTTCCTACCTGGGTGGAGACTGATGAGTGAATGACGTGCACGCATCCTTTTCAATCCCTCCCCATTTTACCGAGATTTTAATTGCTCAACAACGGCTCTTGCTGAAGATCTAATATTTTTCTTAACACTCTCCTTGAAATTCTTGCCCTACCCCCAGTCCTGTAGTGTGGAGGCAGCAAAATTTGATGCAGCAAGTACAAGATATTTTCTGGCAAGGGTTAGTGGAGAACGAAATAGCCTAGCAAACCAGTTACCAAAACCATAGACAAACATTTTAGTACGACCCTGTTAGTAGTCCAATCCATTGCCTGTTTGATGAGGACTCAAAGCACCAATAGAGTAATTGATATCGGGATAGACAAATCAGATTATTCTATCATTCATTTTAGCGGATTGTGCTCTCGCTAACTATGTATCAAAAATGCCAATTGATTGCTGCAAAGCCTCTTGTTATTGCTAGAGGATCGCCCAATTCCCTTCTTAGTGTTACCTGACAGAGTTCCAAATATGAATCGTTTACAGGAAAATACTGAAGATTCTTTATATTATAGTGATGAACAAGTTCATGATTTGTTTTTCGTTCAAGAACACGTAGGAGGGGGACATTTGAATTACCAACTCTCGATGTTTCCACAAAGGGTGCATAGAGAAATATGAAAGAGTCCGAGGCGAAACAAGGTGGATAATCAGCAAAAACAACTTGATTCATCCCGTAAACGTTGCCAGCATTTTCCCCATTGATCATATTCTGTTTAAAGCCAAGAACATCTCTCATACCATTACTATGATTTAGTTTTACAGCGTCGGCAGTGTAGGTAATGGATACCCTATTTTTTTACAATGAATTATTAGTGTAGAAAATTACTATACTTGAGCAATGGAACTTGGCCACCGACTGCGCGACACGAGTCAGTTATATAATCATCTTAAAGTTGCCTCAGTTTAGCGTAATGATCACCGCTCGATTGAAGTGCTTCAACCCATTCATAGTCGACAAAGCGTGTCCAATCGTATGGTATAACTTTTATATCATACACGCGATCCTTTCTAAGGATGTCATAGGTATTTTTGAGAATACAGTCGACAAGGGCCACTTCATACGCACCGTCAAATTTGATGGCGGGGGAGAGTTTTGTCCAAAAATCACTTGTCGTATTCAAGTCGTTGTATATTGGATCGGAAACGTTGGACATAAATGTTACATAGAAATCATTGGGCATTGTCAATATCTTCAACACCGATCCAAGAATCAAAATCAGAGTTGTATCCTAGCCACCGAACAAGTAACTATTTCCTACCCCTGTGAGTACGAGTCTTTAATATCTTTTCAATTTGATAGATTTCACTATTTATTTTTAACCTTTTGTAGTTCATAGTCATAAAAGCCGACGAGAATCTCTTCATCTTTGGTTTTGCGCAAACGATAAGTTATGGGTTTGGTGTCTAGGATTTTTGCCACTTTAAAAATTTGGTGGACCACAATATCAACATCCGTTCATGGATATGTCATTATGTCATTATGAAAAAATTGTAAGTAAGTAAGTGAGTAAGTAGGTAAGTAAGTAAGTAACAAACTCTTTCTTGAATTCACCTCTTGGATACATAATACAGAAATTTAATTCAGAAAATTTTGAAAAAAAAAATTTAGACGGGGTTACGTGCGCGTACGTAACCCCATTGTTGGCGACAGCACAATCACCTAAAATGAACAATAGAAGAATTCCATTTGTCTGCCCCGATATTGATTGCTATGTTAGTGCTTTGAGTCCACGTCAAATAGGCAATGGATTGGACTACTACAAGGGGCTTACTACAATGTCTGGCTATGGTCTTGGTAGCTGGTCTGCTAGGCTATTTTGTTCTGCACTACCCCTTGTTAGAAAATATTTTTGTACCTGCTGCATCAAATTTTGCTGCCTCCACTCTACAGGACTGGGGGTCGGGCAAGAATTTCAAGGAGAGTGTCAAGGAAAATATTAGATCTTCAGCAAGAGCCGTTGGTGAGCTATTAAAATCTCGGCAAAATAGGGAGGGATTGAAAAGGATGCGTGCACGTCATTCACTCATCAGGCTCCACTCAGGCGGAAAGCGAAGGACATCAACAAGGACTTTGAAGAATAAAACAAGGAAGACTAATATGCAGCAGAAGAAAAAGAAAAAGATTGTTAGATCAAAGAAGGACTTCTTCTCTTAAGATGACTTATCTGCCCCATAAGGAATCATATCCATCAATTAGTTCCTCATTGAATCTAATCAATGCTGAAAATGTTGATGTCAGTGTCGATTATGGCTACTATGAACAATTTCATCCCCAACACCCCCTCTCTGAAAATATACACTTTCAAACATTTTCCAATGAAGACTACATCATTGGTTCGGCATCAAAATTTATTGATTCAAATGTTGTGGTGAAGAAAAAGTAATATAATACAACTCAAAATATTGGCGACGGTGTCTCTTACGAGAACTGTATTCTACTCAATCTGTTCAAAGAAATTAATGTATCTATTAATGGAACATTGGTGAGCACTAGCAATAATTTATCCAACTATGCAAGCTACATACAATTTATGATGATGACACCAAAGGCATACAAGGAGTTGAGAGGTCAATAATTGGGCTATGAATATCGATCAGGTGTTGATACTGACGGCGAAATGACTACTGCTGTGACCCAGGAGTATCATCTGGTAGGATAATTAAATCATGAGATATTCAATATATCCCAATGGTTAACCCCAATGTCAATATTGACATAAGGCTACAGCTGGCCCTATGGAATTTCATTTTGATAAAAACACTTCTTGCAACACCCGAGGCGACTGTCATTATCACACCGGCAATTCTCCACGTCCGAAAACAACAGGTTATGAGCTGTGTTGCATTGGCAGTGGAAAAGCTAAGAGCCAATGGTAACAACATTAATCTTCTTGTCCTCCATACGATCACAAATCAATGTCATATTGCCACCGGCTCTCGTAGCTATAGCGATTCATCATTTATCAATGGAGAAATCCCATCAAAATTGGCTTTGGCCTTTGTGAAGAGTGGAAGTGCCGTTGGATCCTTGACTGATTCCCCCCATGATTTTAATTTTTTCGGTCTATCTAGCCTTGTGTGCAAAGTGAATGGTATTCCACTGTACACTCTATCATTTGGACAAAAAATCCTATAGAACTACTGTACGAGTTGACCATGCAATCCCTAGATCATGACTCTCAATTATTTGAAAATGGAAAAACCGATTCAATGATTTCAAAAAATCATGGGGTAATTGTTTTGGACTTGTCGGGGACTCAGAATATGAGCATAGTACGAACAGGGAATTTACGTTTAGAGTGTACATTTGCCGATGCTTTGACTGAGAGTATCATGCTAATATAACTGAGTCAATTTGAAACCTGTTGAGAAATCACACCCGAGGGTAGTGTTCTACTAGACCTAGCACCATGAACACAAACCAAATAATCAACGTATTTAGTATGGATCCATACATGTCCCAGTAAAAGTCCTATTGCATACCTCCGGACTTCATTGAAAAAATTCTAAGCGTTAACAATACCTTAATCATTATTAATAGCTGTTCATCAAATTTGAAGACCGGGCATTGGCTATTTATCTTTCAAACAGCAAAGAATATTTAATTTTTTTATCCTCTTGGCCTATCGTATAAATTTTATACTCCATACATCAACAACTTTATTGAAAGCAGTGGAAAAACCATTATTCAAAATCAACGAAGAGTACAGGATTTAACGACTAAGACATGTGGCTTTCAAGCACTACTTTTTTCATGTTCAGATGTCGTGGCTATACCTACAAGCAGTTTCTTGACATCTACGTTGACCTACCTCGATTGAACGACTTTCTAGTGGAAAATATACTTACAAGCGTATTTAATATTGATTTTAGTGCCCTACGAATAAAATGTTCTAAAAATTGTATGTGAAATTGTTTATTAATAAATGATAAGAAATTTATATACATGATAAAACGACTTTTCTACTCTTTAGATTTCATCTTCTACTAGGTATTTGTCGACAACAACTAATGCAGGTAGATTATCTGAATTCACAGTGTACTGATCCTGATGTACTGCAATGTCAGGGTCACATTTTCTACAGTAGAGTGTAACTTCAATCTTGTCGTATATCTTTGTATAGTCAATGATACTATTCTCATTCATTCTATAGAATTCACATGTTTCAATTTGCTTATTTGAAGAAATTTCACAAACAGTGTCCTCAAGTGTTGACTCACGCTCCGTAACAGCCAAATAAAAATCAGTGGGCTTATAAACATAAAAGTCATTGTCTTCACAGTGGTGACGTAGAAACCATATTCTCTTGCTGTTCCAGCAGTTGAAAGGCTAACTTGCTTCCTCCTCCCAGAACTATGTAAAAGCACGACGATACCAATCTCGTAGCATTAAACTAAAATCACGCTTAGGATTCTTTCCAATCATACCGAGATATGTATTATCCCACTGATTACATTTATCATAGTGACAATTGGAGCATAGGTGCCCTCTAGGATGAGAGTCAGACACCTCTTCAAGACAGGAATTACAATCTTTAATTTTAATAGCATATCCTCTAAGCATTTTACACGGGTTGCAGAATCTAAACTCTTCATCATGCTCATCAAGCATTTTGCAATCCTCACCCGATGACCGGCTGCCTAGTGTGTACATATATAACGGACATGTATAGAACATTTTTTCATGTGTTGACACTCTCACTGCCACAATGAAACTGAGATCGCAACAACAAAAAATTGTATGGAATAGAGAGAGGAGTAAATCATCCTTGAGCACTATCTTTCTCAGGAAAAAAGTCCTAAATTTCTAAACTAGTGTTTAAAAGCATATCCACAATATCATTTTGCCGTGTCGTGATCAATAGATCAATAAATTGTGTAAATGCATTTGGACCACGATGTAGAAGCTTCATTCAATAATCTAATGATGGAGAACCAATTTTCATTGTATTGTCAAACAGTCCTCAAGAAAATATCTTACTTTGAATAGACAGCTCTAGAAAATCATCATCTAAAATCAAACATTTGTCAATAAGCACTAGATTCTCATGATTCACTCTTTCTCAAATCCATCCATTTTTTTAGAGTCCTAACACTCTCACAACCAACTACAGACTAACCAGAACTTCTTCTACTCTAAAAAATATACGCTAGTCTACTATAGAAAGAAAAATACCTTTGATTTAGAAACAATTTTATTGAGCATAATTACAACTATAATATTCACTGATGCATTTTGTTCTCATCAATATATTTCGATAAGACATCTAATTCTGACCGAAGCTTATTTATAAGGACAATATTCCCTTTTACATCAAAGCTTAGTTGTTCCTTCTGCTTAAATTTGCCTAATGATATCACGTATCTGGCGATATATGTATATCGTCCAATTCAAGGCATAGTCTACAGCCACCGTTTTTTTCTACTGCCAGATTGGGTGATCGTTTGTCGTTACTGCTGCCGTCTCTGGCATCAATATCCAACAATATAATTGCAACACTTATGTTTCTCTTCTAATATACTCGCAAATAAACTATTCTCTTTTAATTCAATTCTCCTAATAATATGAATTGTTATGAAAACCATTTCTTTTATTCAAATCCAATCATCAATCAAGTTATCGTATATTGAGTAACCTCGCTGCTCTCTCTCTCTGATTGGCTCCTAAAAAACGGATGTTGACTCAAAAACCAGTCTGCTTGAGTTATATAGTTTTGATAATGCTCACAAAACATGTTAGACCACATTATACCTTGCCAACTTTTTTTTGCAATGTGCATATGATACTGTAGTGCCTCAAACATGGGTTTTCTTTTTTAGTTCTTACAAAATTCCATGTGCAATTGATATCAATAGCAACAACCAGTCTGGTAATCTGCCTTGGAAAGGTGCCAAGGAACATAAAGTCGTAGAAATATAAAGTACTACTCTACTACTAATACCCCTTACATGCCTTCCATTTCCCAAACAAATCCAATCAAAATTCTGAGATAGACATTTTGTTCAACGTATTAGAAAGATTCAGAAATTATATCTTTGAAGAGGACACTCCCCACAGTCCTCTAAGGCAAGGAATGTAAGTCATTCCCATGGGACAAATAAGGTTATTATAGAAGGCCTTGTTGTAGAAACTTCAAAAAGGCTCAATCGATTGTAAATTCAAACTGCTAGTGCGCTTTTCAAAAGTCAAGGGTCATGCCCTGGGGGTAAATAAGCTTTTTATAGTTAGTGTTGTTGTAGAAACTTCAAAAGGCTCAATCGATTGTAAATTTAAACTGCTAGTGCCCTTTTTAAAAGTCAAAAGTGATTGGAAAGCAACTAAACCCCCTCTTACGCCCACTATTTCCCCAAACACATTCAATCAAAATTTTGATATTGACATTTTATCCACCGTAGTTGAAAGTTCTGGAAAATAGGTCTTGGAGGATGACACCCCCCAACCCTCAGGGCAAGGGTAATAAGTATTGTCCTGGGGGTATATA
Source organism: Artemia sp. Qi Xiang Cuo (assembly GCF_049724085.1). Taxonomy (NCBI): domain Eukaryota; kingdom Metazoa; phylum Arthropoda; class Branchiopoda; order Anostraca; family Artemiidae; genus Artemia; species Artemia sp. Qi Xiang Cuo. The sequence continues at coordinate 85,611,045 of NC_142798.1, read as the reverse complement.
AGGTTTTTATATAAAGTATTGTCATAGAAACTTCAAAAAGGGCTTATTCGATTGGATATTGAAAGGGTTAGTGCTCTTTCTAATAGTTGAAAGTGATTGGAGGCAACTAATCCCCCTCTCACGCCAACATTTCTCAAAACACATGCAATCAAAATTTTGAGATATCCATTTTGTTCAACGTAGTTGAAATTTCTGGAAGTTAGATCATGAAGGATGATAACCCCCTCAGAACCCTCAGGGCAAGGATTGTGAGTTATGCCCTGGGGGAATTTAAGGTTCTTATAGAAAGTGTTGTCGTAGAAACTTCAAAAAGGGCTCATTTGATTGGAAATTTGAGGTCTAGTGCCCTTTTTCATAGTCAAAACAGATTGAAGAGCAACTAACTCCCCTCTCACGCCCACTGTTTCTCCAAAAAAATCCAATCAACATTTTGAGATTACCATTTTGTTCAATGTATTTGAAAGTTCTGGAAATTATATCTTTGAGGATGACAAACTCCCCACACCCCTCAGTTCTTGTTTTAAGTTATGGCCTTGGGGGTATATAAGATTCTTATAGATAGTGTTGTCGCAGAAACTTCAAATTGGACTCATTCAATTGGAAAGTGAAAGGGCTAGTGCCCTTTTTAATATTTGAAAGTAATTGGAGGGCAACTAACCCGCCTCTCAAGCCCACCATTTCCCCAAACACGTCCAATCAAAGTTTTGAAATAACCATTTTGTTCAACATAGTTGAACGTTCCGGAACTCATGTCTTTGAGGATTAAACACACCCCCCCCCCCTCTCTCTCTCACACCCCTCAGGGCATGGGTTGTAAGTTATGCCGATCGAGTATGTAAGGTTTTTATAGTAAGTGTGGTTGTAGGAATTTCAAAAAGGGCTCATTCGATTGGAAATTGAAAAAGCTAGTGCCCTTTTTAAAAGTTGAAAGTGATTGGAGGGCAACTAACTAATTTCCCCAAAAACATCCAATCAAAATTTTAAGACAGCCAATTTGTTCAATGCAGTTTAAAGTTCTGGAAATTAGGTCTTTGAGGGTGACAACCCCTCCCCCCCCCCACAACACACACACACAACTCTCAGGGCAAGGGTTGTAAGTTATGCCCTGTGGGCGTATAAGGTTTCTTATAGAAAGTGTTGTCGTAGAAACTTCAAAAATGGCTTATTCAATTGGAAATTGAAAGGGCTAGTGCCCTTTTTAACAGTCAAAAGTGACTGGAGGGCAACTGCCCCCCTCTCCCACCCACCATTTCCCAAATTCATGCAATCAGAATTTTGAGATAGCTATTTCTTTCAACGTGGTTAAAAGTTCTAGAAAATAATGTCTTTGAGGATGACTAACCCCCCACACCCCTTAGGGAAAGGGTTATCAGTTATGCCCTTGGAGTATATAAGGTTCTTATAGATAGCGTTGTTGCAGAAACTTCAAAAAGGTTTCATTCAATTGGAAATTGAAAGGGCTAGTGCATTTTCAAAAGTCGAAAGTGATTGGAGGGCAATTAACCCCCAAACACATCCAATCAAAATTTTGATATAGCCATTTTGCTCAACGTAGTTTGAAGCTTTGGAGTGGGTCTTTGAGCATGAAACCCCTCCCCCCAACAATATGCAGGGTTAGGCTTGTAAGCTATGCCAAGATGGAAAATACAATGGGTTGTCAAAGTGATAGTCAAAAGTGATCGGAGGGCAAATTCCTCCCCCCACACCCATCATTTCCCCAAACACTTCCGATCCAAATTTTTTATATAGTCATTTTTTTGAATGTAGTTAAAGGGGTCTGAAATCATTTCTTTGAGTATGGCAGCCCCCCCCACAGACCTAAGGGTTAAGGTTTTAAGGTATGCCCCGGGGCATATACGGTTTTTATAGAAAGCGTTGTCGTTAAACTTCAAAAAGGTTCGTTCAATTGGAAATTTAGCGGGATATTGACCTTTTTAATAGTCGAAAGTAATCTGAGGGAGAATCACCCCCCCTTGCACATCATTTCCCAAAACACTTCTGATCAATATGTTGATATGGCCATTTTGTTCAACGCAGTTGAAAGGTCAGAAAATTATGTTTTTGAGGATGAAAACCCTATCCCAATAGCTTTTAGGACAGAGGTTCCTAAGGCCTAAATAGACCTTGAGGAATGTATATATATATGTATATATATATATATATATATATATATATATATATATATATATATATATATATATATATATATATATATATATATATATATATATATATATATATATATATATATATATATATATATATATATATATATATATATATATATATATATATATATATATATATATATATATATATATATATATATATATATATATATATATATATATATATATATATATATATATATATATATATATATATATATATATATATATATATATATATATATATATATATATATATATATATATATATATATATATATATATATATATATATATATATATATATACATTCCCCAAGGTCTATTTAGCCCTTAGGATTCTGTCTAAAAGCTATTGGGATAGGGTTTTCATCCTCAAAAACATAATTTTCTGACCTTTCAACTGCGTTGAACAAAATGGCCATATCAACATATTGATCAGAAGTGTTTTGGGAAATGATGTGCAAGGGGGGGGGGGTGATTCTCCCTCAGATTACTTTCGACTATTAAAAAGGTCAATATCCCGCTAAATTTCCAATTGAACGAACCTTTTTGAAGTTTAACGACAACGCTTTCTATAAAAACCGTATATGCCCCCGGGGCATACCTTAAAACCTTAACCCTTAGGTCTGTGGGGGGGGGGGGCTGCCATACTCAAAGAAATGATTTCAGACCCTTTAACTACATTCAAAAAAATGACTATATAAAAAATTTGGATCGGAAGTGTTTGGGGAAATGATGGGTGTGGGGGGGGGGAGGAATTTGCCCTCCGATCACTTTTGACTATCACTTTGACAACCCTTTGTATTTTCCATCTTGGCATAGCTTACAACCCTAACCCTGCATATTGTTGGGGGGGGGGAGGGGTTTCATGCTCAAAGACCTAATTTCCAAAGCTTCAAACTACGTTGAGCAAAATGGCTATATCAAAATTTTGATTGGATGTGTTTGGGGGTTAATTGCCCTCCAATCACTTTCGACTTTTGAAAATGCACTAGCCCTTTCAATTTCCAATTGAATGAAACCTTTTTGAAGTTTCTGCAACAACGCTATCTATAAGAACCTTATATACTCCAAGGGCATAACTGATAACCCTTTCCCTAAGGGGTGTGGGGGGTTAGTCATCCTCAAAGACATTATTTTCTAGAACTTTTAACCACGTTGAAAGAAATAGCTATCTCAAAATTCTGATTGCATGAATTTGGGAAATGGTGGGTGGGAGAGGGGGGTTAGTTGCCCTCCAGTCACTTTTGACTGTTAAAAAGGGCACTAGCCCTTTCAATTTCCAATTGAATAAGCCATTTTTGAAGTTTCTACGACAACACTTTCTATAAGAAACCTTATACGCCCACAGGGCATAACTTACAACCCTTGCCCTGAGAGTTGTGTGTGTGTTTGTGGGGGGGGGGGGAGGGGTTGTCACCCTCAAAGACCTAATTTCCAGAACTTTAAACTGCGTTGAACAAATTGGCTGTCTTAAAATTTTGATTGGATATTTTTGGGGAAATTAGTTAGTTGCCCTCCAATCACTTTCAACTATTAAAAAGGGCACTAGCTCTTTCAATTTCCAATCGAATGAGCCCTTTTTGAAGTTTCTACAACAACACTTACTATAAAAACCTTACATACCCGATCGGCATAACTTAAAACCCATGCCCTGAGGGGTGTGAGAGAGGGGGGCGGGTGTTTAATCCTCAAAGACATGATTTCCGGAACGTTCAACTATGTTGAACAAAATGGTTATTTCAAAACTTTGATTGGACGTGTTTGGGGAAATGGTGGGCTTGAGAGGCGGGTTAGTTGGCCTCCAATTACTTTCAAATATTAAAAAGGGCACTAGCCCTTTCACTTTCCAATTGAATGAGTCCAATTTGAAGTTTCTACGACAACACTATCTATAAGAACCTTATATACCCCAAGGCCATAACTTAAAACAAGAACTGAGGGGTGTGGGGAGTTTGTCATCCTCAAAGATATAATTTCCAGAACTTTCAAATACACTGAACAAAATGGTAATCTCAAAATGTTGATTGGATTTTTTTGGAGAAACAGTGGGCGTGAGAGGGGAGTTAGTTGCTCTCCAATCTGTTTTGACTATGAAAAAGGGCACTAAACCTCAAATTTCCAATCAAATGAGCCCTTTTTAAAGTTTCTACGACAACACTTTCTATAAGAACCTGAAAATCCCCCAGGGCATAACTCACAATCCTTGGCCTGAGGGCTCTGATGGGGTTATCATCCTTCATGACCTAACTTCCAGAAATTTCAACTACGTTGAACCAAATGGATATCTAAAAATTTTGATTGCATGTGTTTTCAGAAATGTTGGCGTGAGAGGGGAATTAGTTGCCTCCATTCACTTTCAACTATTAAAAAGAGCACTAACCATTTCAATTTCCAATCGAATAAGCCTTTTTGAAGTTTCTATGACAATACTTTATATAAAAACCTTATATACCCCCAGGACAATACTTATTACCCTTGCCCAGAGGGCTGGGGGGTGTCATCCTCCAAGACCTATTTTCCAGAACTTTCAACTACGGTGGATAAAATGTCAATATCAAAATTTTGATTGAATGTGTTTGGTGAAATAGTGGGCGTAAGAGGGGGTTTAGTTGCCTTCAAATCACTTTTGACTTTTGAAAAGCGCACTAGCAGTTTGAATTTACAATCGATTGAGCCTTTTGAAGTTTCTACAACAACACTAACTATAAAAAGCTTATTTACCCCCAGGGCATGACCCTTGACTTTTGAAAAGCGCACTAGCAGTTTGAATTTACAATCGATTGAGCCTTTTTGAAGTTTCTACAACAAGGCTTTCTATAATAACCTTATTTGTCCCATGGGAATGACTTACATTCCTTGCCTTGAGGACTGTGGGGGGGGGGGGAGTGTCCTCTTCAAAGATATAATTTCTGAATCTTTCAACTACGTTGAACAAAATGTCTATCTCAGAATTTTGATTGGATTTGTTTGGGAAATGGAAGGCATGTAAGGGGTATTAGTAGTAGAGTAGTACTTTATATTTCTACGACTTTATGTTCCTTGGCACCTTTCCAAGGCAGATTACCAGACTGGTTGTTGCTATTGATATCAATTGCACATGGAATTATACAAGAACCGTACAAGAAAACCCACGTCTGAGGCACTACAGTATCACATGCACATTGCAAAAAAAAGTTGGCAAGGTATAATGTGGTCTAACATGTTTTGAGAGCATTGTCAAAACTATATAACTTAATCAGATCGGTTTTGAGTCAACATCCGTTTTTTAGGAGCCAATCAGAAAGAGAGAGAGCGGAGGTTACTCAATATACGATAACTTAATTGGAGATTGGAGTTGAATAAAAGAGATGGTTTTTACTACAATTCATATTATTAGCAGAAATTATTTCAAAAAGAATAGTTCGTTTGAGAGGATAATAGAAGAGAACAATGAGTGGTGTATTTATATTATTTGAGATTGATGCTGGAGCCGGCAGCAGCAGTAATGATATACGAGTACCCAATGTGGCACTCGAAAAAAACGGTGGCTGTAGACTATGCCTTGAATTCGGCGATATATATGCTAGATACGTGATATCATTAGGCAAATTTAAGCAGAAGGAACAACTAAGCTTTGATGTAAAAGGGAATATTGTCCTTATAAATAAGCTTCGGTCAGTATTAGATGTCTTATCGAAATATATTGATGAGAACAAAATGCATCAGTGAATATTATTGTTGTAATTATGCTCAATAAAATTGTTTCTAAATCAGAGGCATTTTTCTTTCTATAGTAGACTAGCGTATATTTTTTAGAGTAGAAAAAATTCTGGTTAGTCTGTAGTTGGTTGTGAGAGTGTTAGGACTCTAAAAAATGGATAGATTTGAGAAAGAGCGAATCATGAGGAATCTAGTGCTTATGGAAAAACTTTGATTTTAGATGACGATTTTCTAGAGCTGTCTATTCAAAGGAAGATATTTTCTCGGGGAATGCTTGTTGATATAATGAAAACTGATTCTCCATCATTAGACTATTGTATGAAGCTTCTACATCAAGGTCCAAATGCATTTACACAATTTATTGATATATTGATCACGACACGGCAAAATGATTTTGTGGATAAGCTTTTAAATATTAGTTTAGAAATTTTAGAACTTTTTTCATAAGAAAGATGACGTTCAAAGTTAATTTACTCCTCTCTCTATCTCATACAATTTTTTGTTGTTGCTAGCTCAGTTTTATTGTGACAGTGACAGTATCAACACATGAAAAAATGTTCCATACATTGTCTGGAACATTTTTTCATGTGTTGACACTCTCACTGCCACAATAAAACTGAGCTAGCAACAACAAAAAATTGTCTGAGATAGAGAGAGGAGTAAATCATCCTTGAGCACCATCTTTCTCATGAAAAAATTCCTAAATTTCTAAACTAATGTTTAAAAGCATCTCCACAATATCATTTTGCCGTGTCGTGATCAATATATCAATAAATTGTGTAAATGCATTTGGACCGTGATGTAGAAGCTTCATACAATAGTCTAATGATTGAGAATCAGTTTTCATTATATCGACAAGCATTCCCCGAGAAAATATCTTCCTTTGAATAGACAGCTCTAGAAAATCGTCATCTAGAAAAAAGTTTTTCCATAAGCACTAGATTCCTCTTGATTCGCTCTTTCTCAAATCTATACATTTTTTTAGAGTCCTAACACTCTCACAACCAACTACAGACTAACCAGTATTTCTTCTACTCTAAAAAATATACGCTAGTCTACTATAGAAAGAAAAATGCCTCTGATTTAGAAACAATTTTATTGAGCATAATTACAACAATAATATTCACTGATGCATTTTGTTCTCATCAATATATTTCGATAAGACATCTAATGCTGCCCGAAGTTTATTTATATGCAGAATATTCACTTTTCCGGAAAAACATAGTTGTTCCTCCTGCTTAAATTTGCTTAATGATATCACGTATCTAGCATACATATCGTCCAATTCAAGGCATAGTCTACAGCCACCGGTTATTTCCACAGCCACATTTGGTACTCGTATATCGTTGCTGCTGCTGCCGGCTCCATCATTAATCTCCAATAATGTAAATACACCACTCATTTTTCTCTACTAATATCCTCTCAAACAAACTATTCTCTCTGAATTCATTTCTCTTACTAATATGAATTATAATGAAAATCATTCCTTTTATTCAAATCCAATCTCCAATTAAGTTATCGTATATGGAGTAACCTCCTCTCTCTCTCTCTCTGATTGGCTCCTAAAAAACGGATGTTGACTCAAAAACCAGTCTTATTAAGTTATATAGTTATGACCACGCTCCCAAAACATGTTTGACCGCATTTTACAGGGACGACTTTTTTTTGCAATGTACCTGTGAGACTGTAGTGCCTCAGACGTTGGTTTGATTTTACAGTTTTTATATAATTTTATGTACACTTGATATCAATACTAACAAACAGTCTTGTAGTCTTCATTGGAAATGTGTTAAGGAACGTGAAGTAGTAGAAATATAAGGTACTACTCTACTACTAATACCCCTTACATGCCTTCCATTTCCCAAACAAATCCAATCAAAATTCTGAGATAGACATTTTGTTCAACGTAGTTGAAAGATTCAGAAATTATATCTTTGAAGAGGACACTCCCCCCCCCCCCACAGTCCTCAAGGCAAGGAATGTAAGTCATTCCCATGGGACAAATAAGGTTATTATAGAAAGCCTTGTTGTAGAAACTTCAAAAAGGCTCAATCGATTGTAAATTCAAACTGCTAGTGCGCTTTTCAAAAGTCAAGGGTCATGCCCTGGGGGTAAATAAGCTTTTTATAGTTAGTGTTGTTGTAGAAACTTCAAAAGGCTTAATCGATTGTAAATTTAAACTGCTAGTGCCCTTTTTAAAAGTCAAAAGTGATTGGAAAGCAACTAAACCCCCTCTTACGCCCACTATTTCACCAAACACATTCAATCAAAATTTTGATATTGACATTTTATCCACCGTAGTTGAAAGTTCTGGAAAATAGGTCTTGGAGGATGACACCCCCCAGCCCTCTGGGCAAGGGTAATAAGTATTGTCCTGGGGGTATATAAGGTTTTTATATAAAGTATTGTCATAGAAACTTCAAAAAGGGCTTATTCGATTGGAAATTGAAATGGTTAGTGCTCTTTTTAATAGTTGAAAGTGAATGGAGGCAACTAATTCCCCTCTCACGCCAACATTTCTGAAAACACATGCAATCAAAATTTTTAGATATCCATTTGGTTCAACGTAGTTGAAATTTCTGGAAGTTAGATCATGAAGGATGATAACCCCCTCAGAACCCTCAGGGCAAGGATTGTGAGTTATGCCCTGGGGGAATTTAAGGTTCTTATAGAAAGTGTTGTCGTAGAAACTTTAAAAAGGGCTCATTTGATTGGAAATTTGAGGTCTAGTGCCCTTTTTCATAGTCAAAACAGATTGAAGAGCAACTAACTCCCCTCTCACGCCCACTGTTTCTCCAAAAAAATCCAATCAAAATTTTGAGATTACCATTTTGTTCAATGTATTTGAAAGTTCTGGAAATTATATCTTTGAGGATGACAAACTCCCCACACCCCTCAGTTCTTGTTTTAAGTTATGGCCTTGGGGTATATAAGGTTCTTATAGATAGTGTTGTCGTAGAAACTTCAAATTGGACTCATTCAATTGGAAAGTGAAAGGGCTAGTGCCCTTTTTAATATTTGAAAGTAATTGGAGGCCAACTAACCCGCCTCTCAAGCCCACCATTTCCCCAAACACGTCCAATCAAAGTTTTGAAATAACTATTTTGTTCAACATAGTGGAACGTTCCGGAAATTATGTCTTTGAGGATTAAACACACCCCCCCCCCCTCTCTCTCTCACACCCCTCAGGGCATGGGTTGTAAGTTATGCCGATCGAGTATGTAAGGTTTTTATAGTAAGTGTTGTTGTAGAAACTTCAAAAAGGGCTCATTCGATTGGAAATTGAAAGAGCTAGTGCCCTTTTTAAAAGTTGAAAGTGATTGGAGGGCAACTAACTAATTTCCCCAAAAATATCCAATCAAAATTTTAATACAGCCAATTTGTTCAACGCAGTTTAAAGTTCTGGAAATTAGGTCTTTGAGGGTGACAACCCCGCCCCCCCCCCCCACAAACACACACACAACTCTCAGGGCAAGGGTTGTAAGTTATGCCCTGTGGGCGTATAAGGTTTTTTATAGAAAGTGTTGTCGTAGAAACTTCAAAAATGGCTTATTCAATTCGAAATTGAAAGGGCTAGTGCCCTTTTTAACAGTCAAAAGTGACTGGAGGGCAACTAACCCCCCTCTCCCACCCACCATTTCCCAAATTCATGCAATCAGAATTTTGAGATAGCTATTTCTTTCAACGTGGTTAAAAGTTCTAGAAAATAATGTCTTTGAGGATGACTAACCCCCCACACCCCTTAGGGAAAGGGTTATCAGTTATGCCCTTGGAGTATATAAGGTTCTTATAGATAGCGTTGTTGCAGAAACTTCAAAAAGGTTTCATTCAATTGGAAATTGAAAGGGCTAGTGCATTTTCAAAAGTCGAAAGTGATTGGAGGGCAATTAACCCCCAAACACATCCAATCAAAATTTTGATATAGCCATTTTGCTCAACGTAGTTTGAAGCTTTGGAAATTAGGTCTTTGAGCATGAAACCCCTCCCCCCCCCCAACAATATGCAGGGTTAGGTTTGTAAGCTATGCCAAGATGGAAAATACAATGGGCTGTCAAAGTGATAGTCAAAAGTGATCGGAGGGCATATCCTCCCCCCCACACCCATCATTTCCCCAAACACTTCCGATCCAAATTTTTTATATAGTCATTTTTTTGAATGTAGTTAAAGGGTCTGAAATCATTTCTTTGAGTATGGCAGCCCCCCCCCCCCACAGACCTAAGGGTTAAGGTTTTAAGGTATGCCCCGGGGGCATATACGGTTTTTATAGAAAGCGTTGTCGTTAAACTTCAAAAAGGTTCGTTCAATTGGAAATTTAGCGGGATATTGACCTTTTTAATAGTCGAAAGTAATCTGAGGGAGAATCACCCCCCCCCCCTTGCACATCATTTCCCAAAACACTTCTGATCAATATGTTGATATGGCCATTTTGTTCAACGCAGTTGAAAGGTCAGAAAATTATGTTTTTGAGGATGAAAACCCTAT